>NW_026624063.1:79614-83454 GCF_030028575.1 Malurus melanocephalus
ACCCTTCTTAGCCCATTTCCCAGCTCAAACTCACACACACAAACCCTTCTTAGCCCATTTCCCAGCTCAAACTCACACACACACATACACCCCCTTCTCCCACTTCCCCCTCTGGATCTGGATCCCTGCTTGGGACATCGGCACCAGGCAATGGCAAACCCCGCCAGCTCCTGCTCACAGAGTTAATAACGCTCCATAAAAGCTCCCCAACAAWGGCATTTTTGTTTTTGGCTTTGGAATATCATCAACGATCGGGAAGTACATAAATAATCTATTTTCTCTCCTTGCAAAATGTAGCGTTGGCGAACTTAACTCCTTGTCCTCAAGGCTGAATCACTTTTAGAACAGTTTAAAAAAAAAGGAACAACAACAAAAAAAAAAAACCAAAAATGATGAGTTTAAGACTTAAATGATCTTAAGACATCTCCATGTGTCACTTTGAGCTACAGGGCTGTGCAATCAGGTCATGCTTTGGAGAGCAAGCAGCACGAGAACAAGCCCAGCAGATGAAGAGAAGTGGGCACAGCTTTTGCTGGCCACTTTCTCATGAACACTTTTGAAACCCTCCAGCAGTCTGCTTCCCCTCATGGGCCGGATTTTGGATGGATTGTGGGGGAAAAGCCACAATCCCAAGCAGCCCAGTCTCTCTGCTGAGGTCCTGGTGGAAAAACTCTCCAATGAACTTTACTGAGAGCAGCTGGAGATGTCAGAGCTGCTGGTGGAGAGGGAAATGACTGAACACATTTTCAGAAAGATGCTCTCCCTTGACTGAACACCTTCCCAGAAAGATGCTTTCCCTTGACTGAACACCTTCCCAGAGCCTGGAGCTGCCTGAACCGAGCCTCTGGAGCACAGTGCTCCCATCACATCACCTGAGCTGAACTGCCACGGGTTGTGAAGGCATCTGCTCTCCCCAAAAACCCTCCCAGCACCATCCCTGGCTGTTTTTGCACACTCACCACGCAGTAAGCCACCAGGGCTCCCTGTGCAAAGCCTGCCAGCACGTCGGTGGGGTGGTGCTTGTGGTCGGACACGCGGGACAGCCCGGTGTAAAACGCCATCATGATGAGGGTGAACTGCAGCAGGGGCCGGAGCAGGCGGGCTCCCTTCCACGTGAATCTGGCCTGCAGATAAAACTGTGGGGACACAGGGAAACAAACAAAGAAAAAAGAAAAAGTTGTGTTAATTTGTCCAATTTTGCCCAAAATGTGTGCATGCAGCAGAAGATGCTCCGTGGGGTTGGCTGTGGGGGCGGTGATGAAAAGGAAGGATGCTGCTCACACATGGGTGGGCTCTGGAGGGATTTTTAAGCCCTGGAGGGCATTTGGGCACAGAGGTGGACAGGCACAGTGAACTGTGGGGACCCCCTGCACCCCCAGCCCTGCTTCAGCCTCCACACAACACCAATATGAGCACAGACATCCCTCCCAGCATCACTCGGTGCAGAACAAAACCACCAAATCTGGGGTATTTAGGGCTCACAGCATCTCCCAGGGTAAAAARCAGAGTCATTGCTGTGTGCTAAACCTCCAGAGCCATCCCAAGGATTCCCAGCCATGGCCACAGCTGCTGACAATGCTCACAAAGCCACCCTCTAACACTGCCACCACATTTTCCATCCCCATTGGGGTTTGGAGGAGCTGCCCCATTGCCCAGCACGGGAATTCCCTCCCTGGAATAGCACAGCTCCAGCTCAGCCCAGAAGACCAGGCTGAGGTGATGTCAAGCAGACTTTGTGGCCCTGCTGTGGCTATCTCRGGCCCGTTTCCGTTCCTGTGGGAACCGGGGATGGGCGGGAAGAGAGGGCAGGAAAAGGGGATGAGTGTGGGGAGGAAGGCTGTGGGAAGGGAGGGACRMCACTGCAGCTCCAGCCCTSGGGAGCAGAGAGGATCCCAGGCTGKAAAARTGCRTGGCAAAAGCTGCTCTGCTCCAATCCCTCAGCTCTGCTCTGCCTGTTCCTAAATGAAGCACTGGAGTCAGACCCAGCATCCTTCAAGGGGCTCAGAAGGGGTTTACTCCTCRTTTATGGTCCCTTTTACACACCCARAGCAGTTTGCACCACCTTGATATGAAAGGGAATGAAGCTCTCGCTGGGTTCCCCAAAACCAAAGATTATTTAATGACACCATTTACCCATAAAAGCACATCTAACTGGGCAGCTGATAAAGGGGAAGAATCATTTTGGCCAATTTAGTGTGTTTGGCTGTTGCATAAATGYTGTATTTACCCCTTTTTGGGAAGAACACACACCGGGCTCTTCAGAGGAAATGAAACCTAATCCAAACGTCATCTGAACTGAGCAGATGCTGCAAATTATCCAAACTGTGAGCCAATTAACATGGAAGGGAGCAGCACCTAAACAGCTCAGTGCTCATGGTGATTGTGGGGAATAGATCTGCAAGCCAGCCTGAGCCTGGGAACGGAGCCACATCCCCACAGAGCACACCCCAAACCCCACAGAGCACACCCCAAACCCCACAGAGCACACCCCACACCCCACAGAGCACACCCCACACCCCACAGAGCACACCCCAAACCCCACAGAGCACACCCCAAACCCCACACCCCACATCTCACACCAGGGAAACTCGTACACACAAAGCTGTGGGATGATGCAGACCAGCACATGGACCACTGGGCTGGCTCTGGGTGGTTTGTGATGGTAATTTTCATTGCCAAAGTCTTTGTGCACCCAAATTTTGCCCTGGAAGAGTAACTGTGCAGGCAGGACACAGCTGTGGACGTGCCATCCCTGGAACTGCTCAAGGATGGATGGAGCTCTGAGCAACCTGATCTGCTGGAAGGTGTCCCTGCCCATGGCAAGGGGGTGGAAATAGGTGATCTTTAAGGTGCTTTCCATCTCAAACCATTCCATGATTGTGTTTTCATGTTCAAGAGCCTCAACTCAGCCCAAGTGATGGTGCAAAACTCAGGTTCCACTGAGCTGCTGCTGCTGCTGCTGCTGCTGCAGAGCAAAAAACCTCCAAGTATTATAAATTATAAACCATCACTCTCAGTTCCACCAGGAAGACTTGAACCTGATGCCATATTTTAGTCTTGTGCCTTCGTCCCTTCAAATCCCTTAAGAAGGATAATCTGACATTTGTCACGTTTGCAAAATCTGGACATCTCCTCGAATCATTCTATCCCACAAGCCTGGACTAAACAGCCCACCCAGAGGTGCAAAGTATCCACTAAAAATTAGCGACAAAAAGCAAATAGCAAGTTTGAAGACACATTAAACCTCTGGGGCTGAGCTCTGTCCCTCACATGCAACATTTAGCCCTGGGAAAGGAGTGAAAAGCAGAGTGGCACCATGTGGGGTGTGCTGGTGTCCCACAAGTGCCCCAATACCCACCTCACATCTACACCTGCACATCTTGGAGGAGCAAAACCCATCTGAACAGACATCCCTCRGATACTGCAACACCAGCATGAGGATCTCAGCTGAGTTCCTTTCACTGACACGATAAAAGGCYATGGAAAAATTGGTCTTTATTCCCCATTCATAAGGGAATGACCAAAAAAAAGGGTAACAGCACTCCTCATATTCTACAGGCCTTTTATGAACATGCAGTGTTACAAAAGGTGCACTCAAACATCAGGATCCCCTAAATATTTTCAAGGTAAGACTCAGGCTGCTCCAAACTTTGCCCTCAGTATGMAAGAAAAACCCAGTTAGTAAGACAAGGTCAAAAAGCAAAAGTAGAATTTAGGGGCTGAAAGGATCAGAACTTCCCTAAAGCAGGAATTAAAGCTATTACCAACAAATGGGAAGTTCCTGGAAATTTATCTGAAAATCTGCTTATGAAGGTGTTTTTGTTGTTTTGGTTTTTTTTT
>NW_026624063.1:83614-89999 GCF_030028575.1 Malurus melanocephalus
TTTTTTTTTTTTTTTTGCTCCTGGGTTTTTTTTTTTTTTTTTTGCTCCTGGGAGCAAATCTGAAACGCTGCCTTGCTGCAGACTGACAGATTTGGATGGGAATGTGGAGCTGGAATGGAGCCCTTCCCAGGAGGGGGTGGAAGAGCAAGACCACAACCGGGGCTGTTTCCACCACAGACCATCCCAGGGCAGTGAAATCCAGGAGCACCAGCAGAGCCAGGGTGGGTGAAATGGGATCCCAGGAGTGGGAGTCACCCGGAGTTCCCATCTGCTGTCTCCTGGCACAGGCTGGGTTACCGCAGAGCAGAGGACATCACAGAGCTCTTCCTGTGCCAGGGGACTTCCACAGCGCCCGTGGGGACAGCCACAGCCACASAGCAAAGTCCTGAGCTGGCAGGGGCTGCAGGCTCACAGCATCGTCACCTCCAGCCTGCCGGGGCTTTCTGCTCTCCAGAAATCCCGTTCCATTTGTGGGGCTGGGCTGGAACACCTCAGGGTTCCTTCTGGGAAACAGCTGGGCTTGTTCCTGGCTGTGTGACCCGAGCTGACCTCCTTCTGCAGCCCCATCTGCAAGCAGAGTGGCACCCAAAGTGCTGCAGGGCCAAAACCTCTCCAACCCAAGCTCATCCCAGTGTAATGCATTGTCCTGGCTGGAGGCTGGGGAATGCAGGATTTGGCTTTTAGCACCAAGGACTAAAGATGGCAAAGACCTCTCAGCATGTGATGTTTGACTCCTCCCTGCCTTTGGTGGGTGTTCAGCACCCCCCACCCCATCAGAACCAGCCCCAGCAGCTCAGTTCACACCTCAAGCCTGATTTATTCCAGTTTATTCCCTTCCTTAGGTCCCCACTCAACTCAGCTCCCAGCACACAACCCCACAGAGGTTCCTTGACAGGGACACATCCATGCTGAGCACCACCAGGGCACCGGGACCTTCTCCCCCTTTCAGCAAGGAAGGAGGAGCTTCACAAACCCAACACCAGCTCCCGTTTTCCATTTACATCACCAGAACACACCACAACCCTTCCTGAGCTGAAGCCTTCTGCCTCACCCACTGACACATAATAAACACTCAAGGTTTACTAGCAATTTATCCAGAATCAGCCAGCGTTGCTGGGAGGGATATTAATTCAGTTTTTATGATATTTAAATTCAGCTTTTCTGCACAATTTGTGYGATTTCAGGCAACTTCACTCTGCAAAAACCCAGCACTGTGGTCTCATTTGCTTGAGGGGAATGGAAAGTATCCATTGCTCCCTGCAAAGACTCCCCCACATCCACAGAAACAAAACCCAGAGGTGTGGGTCAGCTCCAGAAAGCTGCAATAAACTGTTCCACACCTCTCCTTTCCTCAGCCTGCTATAAATACACATTACAGCTCGCTCAGCCAAGGGGTAACAAAGCAAGGAAAATTAAGACAAAGACGATTACCCAAGAGTAATTTCCCCTTTTAAATTTTTTATACAAAGGCCTGATGTTAATTGAGTATTCCTGGTGACAAGAAGGCTGCGAGAAGCTTAGCCCTGGAGTCCCAGCATTTAGAACAAAATCCCAGGGGATTTTACTGTGACTTTTCCCTCAAATCCCTCCAGGGCTTGGCATCTATGAGTGTTTTCCTGCTGGGAGCCCATGGATAGTGCAGGGCTGGGAAAAGCTGTGGTCACTCATCTGCTGTCCACCAAATACCTGGACAAATCCATCCCCAGGGGCAGGAGAAGCCCTGCGGGATGCGTGGGAATCCGTGGATCTTTTAATAGACTGACAGGAATTTTCTGGCACCCRTCTCCACCAGGTGAAGCAAACTTGAAAACATTTTAAATCAGAATGGGCTCCGAGAACGAGGCCAGGGAACGCCAGGAAAGAAGGGAAGTGACTTATCCCTGAAATATGAAGTATTGTTCAACCAGGAACATGGCAGATCTGCCAAACCTCCGCAGGACACGCTCAGCCCCACAGAAAACCCCCGCTCTGCAGGAGCTCCTGGCACATTCCTGGTACCCAAAATGTGGGCAGCCACCTGCTGCAGCACAGCCCTCACTTCCCAGGAACAGGGCAGCATCCGTTTTGTCTCAATTGAGAGGATTTCCTGATGAAATCCRTCAAACACACCTCCTGCAGGCACTGGCACGGCCGATGCCACATTTCTAACCAGGCTCCCAAAATCCCAGCTGATTTGTTGAGGTGGGTAAGACAGCGGGGTTTATCTTGCATTAAATAAAACCCCTCAGTTTTATTATAATCTCTTCTTTCTATTAATTATTTTGTGGTATTATCAGCCTCTTAAATGTGCCAGATTTTCTGCCTTCCCTTTCCTGTGAGATTTCTCTGTCAGTGACCAGGGAGCTGGGGTGATGGAGAGCAGGGTGCTGCTAGACAAGCTGTAATCACAGAATTATTAGGTGGAAGAGAGCCTTGAGATCACCTCACCTGCCTCAAGCTGCCCTTCTCTCCCTTTAGTTTATCACCAAATATTTGATGTGATTTTTCCTGACTTCTCAAGGCACAAGGCAACTGGACAGCTGGTCAGACAGAGCCTGCTACCAGCCGAATCACAGTTTTGGGATGAATTAAAAATTAAAAATTAAAAATTAAATAATTTTAAAGGGATTGGCTCCTCCATAGAGAGGGATGAGCAGAGCAGCCTCCTGTCCTGGATCAGGGGGTGTGGGACAGATCAGGTGACAGCTCAAGTGTTCCTATATGGGGATGGGGGAGGGCAGCAAAGAGAAACCCGAGGCACCTCTGTGTTCCAAAGCACCATGAGGAGCTAAACACCACTGCTAAAACCTGCTGCAAAGCTAAAAAGAAGATCACACAGCAGGCATTGGTAAAAAAGCAGCACTGGGAAATGAGCCCTGCAGGTTTTCCATGAATCCTGTGGGAACTTGGAATGCAATCTGCAGTTTTGGGGTCTCCGTCACCAGCCCCCCACCAAGCACTGTATTTCCATTTGTTTCTCATCTGCCCCCCAAAGTGGGGGATTTTCAAAAAAAAAGCTGGATTTTCAGAAAAACACRTGAAAACCAAAAGTTTGTCCAGCACTCCGCAGAAAATGGGTCAAGCCCTGGCAGAGAAACCATCACCAACTTAACAGGGACAGGCAGTCCTGGCTGCTCCCAGATTTGGGCTCRAAAACATCTCAGGGCTGGCTTATCTGTCTGCCCACAGAGCTCCCCAGAAATAAATAACTGCCTGTGTGAGTGACAGCTTCCAAACTCAGCTCAGAAAGGTTTACGATGGGCTGAGCCTCCTGTGAAGCATCAYCGAGGCAGCTCCTCATTGTAATACTGGAAGGAAGTGGCCAAAACGTTTGCTGAAGAAATTCAAAAGTTTTCCAAGAACAAAATCAGAGGGGAAAACAAAGAAAGAATTTAATGTGCCGCCCACAGCTGCCTGGAAAGCTCAGTGATTCAGTGACAGAAGTTGTTCACAGGGAGCTTTTCATCCAAGGCTGAAAAGGCAGGAGGGAGCAGTGGTCACTTATCTTTCCAGAGGGTGAGGGATGGGGGAGCACTGCTCACAGATAAAAACTCATGTTTCATGTTTTTATCAGCCCTGTTCCTTCGCTTGCTGCTCCGAGATTACCGGAGATGGAGGAGGAGCACAAATCTCAAAAGCCAACACAAAACTTGATTTTTTATGAAATAAATAACTTTCCAGAAAGGAAAACCAGGCAAAAATCCCTCTGCAGCCCCCGCAGAAGGCTGTGAGCGTGTGTCCAGCCCCAGTGGGCAGCGCTGCCTCCCGCAGCCCCGGCAGGAAGCACCTTGGCAGCCACCCCGGCCCCAGCCCCGGCGCAGGAAGGGCAGAGCCATTCCTCACTGACAAAGGAAAACAAGTCCCAGCCCTCCCCAGCGGAACCAGGAGGGCAGAGGCTGCTCCACCTGCTCCCCTGGCACGTTTGGGGACCAGGCATCACCTCCTGACACAGCCACAGCAGCACATCCTCCTCTTCCATCATCAAACATTTTGGCTGGCCCCAAACTCTCCTCAATGGAAACCACAGTGTGGGATGAAAAAAAAAATCGCACAGGTCGTCCACAAATTTGGTAGGATTTGGATTTGACAGCAACCTTGACCACAGCCCAAAGCTGCAGAGCTCAGTTTGCACCCCAGAAGTCTCCATCCTAACAAACACCACAGCAGCTGAGGGTGGATCTTCCCATCACCAGCTCAGCCTCTTTTTTTTCAACCAACTTTCCATGTCCCAGRCTCATCCTGCCATTTCTGCTATGGAATGTGGGACAGGGATGGGGGAACAGGGGATCAATCAGCTCAGGGAGGTCACTTACCACCAAATACAGCATGGTGTACAGCGAGAAGGACGCGTGCCCGGAGAAGAAGGATTTCCTGCAAAACAAAGCAGGTGCTCAGAACCAGCCAGGATAACCCTCACTATTATGATTTTCCCTATAATGTGGTGGCTTGCCTGTGGAATCTGAGGGTGCCAGAGGAACCCACAAGCCCCARTTCTCTGGGTTATAAAAGCCCTGTTATCCGCCCTGCTTGCTGGTGAGGCAGARAGCGAGCGGGTGGACAGGATGCTCGCATTGTTTGTCCCTTCCTGGCCTCCTCATGGGACAGCAGCTATTTCCAGGATAACCCAGTAACTCATCCTCTCGCCTCAAATAACCGGGAAACCCTAAAAAAATGAGAGGTGAGCAACTTCTCTGGGTATTTAACTGCAGCAAGAGGAATGTGCCCGTGGAAAAGTCAAAATTGGGCATTGGAGGGGTTTGRCAGAGCTGCAAAGGGAGGCACTGGCTGTCCTGGATTTGTGGTGGAGCCTTTCCTGAGGAGAAGCTCTGTGCTCATGGGACAGCTTGGGCTCACCATGAGCTCAGCTCCGGGGCTGAATTCCCACACGGAGCAGCAGCTTGGGGAAACAATAGGGTAGGAGGAAAGAGAAAGGAAAAGAAATGTTATTCAGCCGAGTGCCACACTTCCCCAGGGAAACTGCTGGTCACTGGGACATGGATTTACAGCCTTAGCAGAAAAAGCAGTTTCATAGAATCCTCAAAAGGTTTGTGACGGAGGGGACTTTAAAGCTCATCTCATTCCAAATCCCCTGCCATGGATGGAGATGCTTTCCAGTAGATGAGGTTGCCCAAAGCCCTGTCCAAGCTGGCCTTGAACACTTCCAGGAATGGAGCATTCCCATCTTCTCAGTGCCTCATCACCCTCTAAGTGAATAATTTCACCCTAAAACCCAGTCTAACCCTACTCCCAGTTCTAAATTCGAATCCTTGCTAAATCAGACACATKTAATAGCAGCAACCCACAGGTTCTCACCTGGCCTCCTGCACCCTGCTGTCGTTTCCCCTGCAGGTGTAGTTCTGGATGTAAACTCCCTTGGAGCAGTTGATGGTGGAGAAATCCAGGTCACACACGGCCAGGAAATGCGGCCGCAAGCGCCCGACGGACACTTTGGCAATGTCTGTGAAGGACTGGCTGATGGCACAGCCAAAAACAAAGCAGCCCACTTGCTTGTAGAGGGCTGCCACGTAGGGGTTCTGGATGAAGGAGCGCGATTTCTCCTTCAGGTAGTGGATGCGGTAGAGCTCTCCCGTTATGATCTGCAAAAGAAGCACAGCAGAGAGGTCAAAAATGTGTAAAACCAGGGATCAGACAGCTCTGAGATCTCAAATCAGGAATCTGCTTCTTCAATGACCATGAAGAAACCAAAYCCAGAGTCTCTGCATCCTCCTCCTCTTCCCTCCCAATGCTCGGAATGTTGTTTAAGGAAAAATCCAATAAACAAACAAAAATAAAAGGGTAGATTTTGGGTTAGCACGTTGGCATATCTTCACAAAAGTGAAATAACGCCCCAGCATAGTGGGAAAAGAAAATTGACATGAACCAGATAAAGAATTACTGTGTGTTGGGAAGGAGAGGCCAGACCCATTACCCTCTTATCAAACTGATTTTGGAGGAAAATAAACACACAGCCTGACTATCTTCCTCTCTTAAAGTCATTAACAACCAGAAAGCCCCAAATTTTTCAGATTCTGGCTCAAAACTTGCTGCCAGCAGACCCAATTCAGACCTCTCAAGGCCCCCTTATAAAGCCCAGCTATTTTGGGGCATTTTAAGGGGTCTTGTTATCACCTGGCAGCAGATTATGTTTTTCTTGTGTCAGGGGTGCTGAGGTTTGACAATATCGCCATAAATCACTGTCAGGGAGCAGAGGACCCAACTTCTCACATTCATGACTCTTAAAAGGCAGGTTAATGAAAATCAGGCTGTGAAATGAAGTCCAAATGTCTCACCTCTCCCAAAGAGCCAAAGGTTTAAATTGTTCTCCGTCACGCTACACACCTCAGTTTTAAGCTCCAGATTTACAGCTTTAGGATTTCATTCATTACTCTAAAATGTTTTTATACCT
>NW_026624063.1:90052-115870 GCF_030028575.1 Malurus melanocephalus
TTTTTTTTTTTTTTTTGGATGCCCCCTTGTCCCTGCCTCTGTGCAGTCACAGGGACTGTGATATGTAAAATTAACTGTCAGGAAAAATGCCTTCATGTTAATCCCTTTCTGGAGCAGCCAGCAATATTCCTCCCGGCATGGCAGCCTGCCAGCCACAAGCAGGAGACGAGGCTCCCCTGCCTACCTTTTTTAAAAGCTTGGCACAACCTCTGGAAACTAATAAACTGGAAAAGTATGGCAATTAGGCTAAGAAGAGTTGAAGCTGTATCATTGTTTGAACTCACTCGTAGCAGGGCTTGAAAAAACAAAGGTTGACCTAAGGCAGCTGAAATTGCAGCTGAGCAGGGTTTATCAAAGAGAGGTACAACTGTAATAACAGAAAAGAAATGCCAGGCTGGAGCAGGCTCTGCTACCATGCACAGAAACGCTTTGAGGGGCTGCAGCATCGTTTGGGGTTTAATGTCACAGCTGAGATTTACTCCTGGAAATCTGGTGGTGACCAAGAGTTGTTTAGGGAGCTGCAGGTAATKGCTTCAGCATCATTTTAATCCTCACAGTCTCCAAAGACCATGGTTTGTCTCCATTTTTGGCAGTTTCCAGCACAAACTGCCGGCCAGGAAATCTACTGGCATGAATCCTGAGGGGGAGGTTGTCCTGGATGAACACAGAGGGCAGGGTCACCCTCAAAACCATAAATTCACCAAAAGGGCAGCTCTGAGGCTCAAAATTCATGGCTTTCACAGAGGGAAGACCAGGCAAATTAAGGATGATATGTGATACTGGCAGATGTGCCAATTACTGCAAACTCACCAACAGATCCACACAAACCTGAGGCTCAGCCTGGGAAAGGCGTGTGACCATTTTTTAACAGGGACCAACAAAAGTCTGGGGATTAATATTTTTCTCTCACCCTTGGTGGTCTGRGTAATTGCACACATGCAGCAGATTGTAAATTGGAGCCTTCATTCCCTCACTAAAATGCTGCTGGGTACCCAGGAACCCTCCCCAGTAAGCGAAAGCCATGGATCAACTTAATGAGAAGCTAAAAATGGGGTAAACTCAGTTTTTTGGCAGTGCTGCCCCAGATAAAGCAGGACGGTGAAAAACTAATGCAGCACAGATGTGCACGGACTGGAGGAACATCCTGAAAAGAAAACAACTTTTAMAGATATCRAGCCCTTCTCTTGCCTTGCACTCCTGGATAACCATCCACACGGGAYGTGTGCCATCCCCAGGTGATGGGCACAGCTCCCAGGGACTGCCACACACATTTTAAAAAGATGGTCCCWAGAGAGAAGCCAATATCAAACTTTTCTGTCTGTGAGTGCTTTTTCCAGACCTTCAATTGTCAAAGTCTGAAATGAATGTTTCATTTTATTGTTATAGTAAGGTAGCACCAGCAATCCAATTAGCCTGTAATTACTTTTAGAGCTTTTTTAGCCACTTGCTTTGGGTGTAGCACTCTCTCTGCTAATCACATGGCAGCGTATCACCTTCAACKGCAAAACAACCAGCTAATCCAGCTGTGTAACTTAGATGGCCTAGGAAATTAATTTTATGAGGAATTTTTCAGAGCTTTCAGGACCTATCCGGTGTGGGGACACGGGAGCACAGTGGAGGGGAGTGTCACCTTCCCCTGGACCACCAACATCAAACCAGCCACCTTCCAGCCAGGAGAGACCTGAGAGTGCACAGCCCAAAGGGCACGAGCCTCTCCAGGGTCATCTGCATGGAAATCTGCCTGAAGCCAGTAAACACCCAGATATTAAAACCAAATGCATATCCTCTCACATCCCGATGGAAGCAAAGGTCTCACCTCTGCCGTATGCTTAACAAACTCTCTGGGTGTCCTCGAGCCACTAAAAACATGACCTGGACCTTTTTACCCCGGGCCAGGCTGCCTGTGATGCCACATAAAGTGAGGGTGTGGAATTTTGGCTGCTTTACCCCAAAAGCTGGCTCCTTGGAAGTCCTCAGAGCCACTGCCCTGCCTTCCAAAGGCGAATGATGGGAGCAAAAGGAGCGCAGTCAGTGCTTTGTGGATTTGGAAGGAATTCCTATTATGCTACAGTAATTCTGGTATCTGGGTTACATCTGAAAAAAGGAGGTCAGGCTGACTTGAATTTTCCATGCAGGCTGCCATAGCAAAGAAATCTGTTGCTTCAGTTCCTCRTCAGCCATTTGTGTCACTCAACAGCAAATAACCCAGCTTTTGCATTTACCTTATTAAGTTACATTTGTTGTGGGCACGGCGAAAGCGGGGGCAGAAACATCCAATTCTTTGGGGATTTTCTTTCTCTTTTAATTGACCTGCTATTTTGTGGTAGAGAGCTGATGGATCACATAGGCAGCTGACTGTGTTTCCAGTTTCTGTTCCAACTCCTGTATTTGCCACTGCCTCATTAGGGATCAGAAGCACTCTCTGCATGGAGCTGGCATGCCAATAGCTCCGGCAGTAATGCGAAAATGAGGGGCTTTTTCATTTCATTTTTATGGCTTTTCCATGCTCAGGGGGTCAATCACCTGCAGGGTGGAATTCTGTCCTGTTTAGAGAATTGGGGGCCTGGCAGTTTTTGGGCTTGTTTTGGAGAAGGTGGGGGCAGAGGGACAGGGCAGTTTTGGGGACCTGCTTTGCTGAGTGAGTCTATGTGGTCAGGAAATGTTGGAGATGTTCACATCATGAAGCACTACGGCTGAGAATGGACCCTGTGCCATCCTAAAATATCTTTTGCCAATACCATTGCTCCTGTGAGGAAACACGAAAGGAGAACAAGTGCTCCTGAGCTCTCCATCTCAGCTGAAGGAGCAACAGGAAGGCAGCATCRCTGGGAAAGCACCTGAGCTGTTCTGGCGGCAGGTGAGAAGGAAAATGTAGGTGCTTTTCCTGGGGGAATTTCAGGAGAACAACCAGGACACAGCTCTTGTCTTCTGCCCCAGCACCAGGCACACGCTGGCATAAGGAGGCTCAACTCACGGGCCGAGTTCAGCTTTTTGGCTGACAAATAAAGCTCTTGCCATGCAATCCTTTCCTAGCACAGCTCTAGGAGAACTGGCAGAAAAAGGAAAATGAAGAGGCATTGGGAAGGTGGGGCATTAACTATTTTTTTACAGCGAGGACTCAGGGAATGTGCTCCCCGTGGAAGGTTTTAATTGTCTTTTAAAAACGGCTGTAATGTGCAATCTCTTAAAAACCTAATGCTAACCTGTTAAATTTTCCAGGCACTGGTTAGCTGAAAAGATGTATCCTTTCTTTGTTTTTTGAACCTCATAAAATAGGCAAATACCAAGAGTTATTTGAATAGGGACAAACCATGCCAAGTCCTTACTGACACTCAAGTGTTTTTGCCTCTACTCTGAACTCCTGCTGGAGGGTGAAAAAGTCCTCGTGGAGCTCACAGACTTGCCCAAACAGCTTTGGGCCTGTTTACAGGTTTCCAGACTAATCTCATTCCTCTCATTACAAGCTTTCRTTTATAAATGTTTGCTACTCCACGCTTACAAAAGTCAAACAATGACAGAGGAGATGTGCACTGGGAATAGATAGCCCTGGCCAGGTTTGCAAGACAAAGAGATGCCATAAACTCCTCCAGGACAGAGGAGGGCGTTCTGGAGGTGGCACTCACTGGGAACAGATAGCCCTGGCCACGTTTGCAAGACAAAGAGATGCCAAAAACTCCTCCAGGACAGAGGAGGGTGTTCTGGAGGTGGCACTCACCGCGAGGATGGCGATGAGGATGCCCGCAGCACACAGCACCGCGTCGTTGATGGTCTCCACGTTCTTCTGCGGGTACCTGATGCTGTCGTCGTCGCAGTAGAAGCCCCTCTGGTAGGGCTGGATTGTGCTTGTCTCGATGATGAGGAAGGGCAACCCGGCTGCAGAGAAGGGGACACAGCAACCAAACCCRTCAGCAACAGAGGMAAACACAAGCAGCTCACAAAAAAACCCAAAGACTCAACCTGAAAACCCCACACCATCACCATGCCCGGTGCTTTTCTTTCCATATCTCTGTCTTTCCAAAGGGAATAGCRTTGGGATTTGTTTTTCCAGGCTGGTCTTGCAGGGAGAAAGCCTCTCCTCTGTTATGGTTATCAGATGTCTGCACGGCCTGGTTCCAGTTAAGCCCTGTGCGCTGCAAATATTAACTTACAGGAACAGACCCCTGGAGCAATCCCTCTGCACAAGGCCATGAAAACCAATCTGGCACTTTTCTCCGGGGAGGGAGCGATGCTCTTCCGAGTGCCCTGGGCAGAGCAGCCCGGAGCTGTGCAAACAAACACGGCGGGATTGAGTATCCGTAGGGCTTCCCTCCTACCTGGCCAGCTCAGCTGCTCCCCATCCCCGTGGCTTTTGTGCCTTTGAAACCCTCCTTGGCTCACTCCTTCCTGTATTTACAGGGTGTATGGACAGTTTTCTGAGTGTTTATATCTTCTAATGCAACAGCCATGAGATTTGAGCAATTCGTCCATGCAAGGACCAGCCCATCCACGAGAGGCRATGAACTCCCATCAGAGCCTGTTCACCTTCAGCCCATGAAACCATGTGAAATCTGGGGTTTAAATACTATCTGTGAGCCCTCTTGTGAGACACTCCTGTGTCTTTGCACCAGGCATGGAGCAGATCTGCTCAAGAATATGGTTCGGGACACACAGCATGGAGGGAATGCCTGGAAATTGCAGCATGTCTGTTAACCCCATGTTTTTATGGGTTTTTCAGAGAAATACAACACTGCCTCAAACCTAGAAGGGTGTATCCCAGCCACAGTGGGCAGGGCACTGTCCTTCCCTTTGCCTCACTTTCCCCATCCATCTTTGCTGTTAAGCCCATCACCGAGAGGAGCACGACGTCCCCACAAAACCAAGCCCCAAATTCCCTGAAACCCACGTTCRGAGTAAATCACAAACCACAGGCTACAGGAAACCCTCCTCCCACTGGCAGAGCGAAACCCAGGTAAGGGGAAAAACAAATACACAGTGGTTCCAGCTGTCCATGGGSCAAGACAACAGGTCTCACACCCAGATCCTACAGAGAGCATTAGGGAATACTCGCCGACCACTAACTTGCTTAAGTATCTGTGGGTTTGTTTACACAGCTAGGAGTCAAAGACATCAGAGGGTTTTTCCTTCTAAAATGAATAAAAAAAAAATAAAAAATGAAGCGCTCTTGGGTCTGACCCAGAGTTGTCCACAGTAGATTTGTACCGGGCACCATCTGCTAGATGTGATCAGCAAGGGCATTGTCCAGGCTGTTCAAAAGTGTCATCAAAATGATGTTCCCCGTGTTCTCCACATGAACCACTCTCTGGATTTCGCTTTGCGCAATCCACTTTGGCTCCTTTTCCTGTATGTTAATGGGTTTGCCTGACCCAGGATAGCTACAGGGTTTTGTTARTCTTAAAAGAAAACTCCATCACCTGTGAGCAGGGACAACCACACAGACGTGAAGCTTTTCAGGTACCCAAGAGTGGCCAAGGCCASTGCTCAGGACCCCTTTCAGATCCTCTCTAAAAACTCTGGAAATGGGATAATTGCAAGTTCTGGGCCTCGAGCTGCTTGGCAAGGCGGGACAGTTTCCACCACATGTGTGAACCAGCGATGAACAGTTTCAGAACTGCCCGCCGAGCTCAGATTTGGTAAATAAACTCGGACATCTCGTGTGAATCCCGTTGATCTTCATTCCACGATTTAACAGTTCTAATGCCTAGCCAGCTTGGCCCCAAAATCCTGCCTCTGATGCCAGCAATCCCCTTTTAATAGGCCACTTAAAAACTCTTTAGGTTTCCCGAGGAGAAATGGCAGGGGGAGAAGCGCTAACGTTGCCGGGCACGATCCGGTTTCGCGCGCGGGGTTGAACTCGGGGAGCAGACACACCACGGTTACGTGGCTCATTTTTATTCCTCCAGTTCCTCTTGTTAATGGCTTTCACATGACAGGTCTGTAAAACACATGTTCCCACAGACAATAAAATACATCTGAAAGCTAAAACCAGCCCTAAAAAAAAAAAAAAAAAAAAAAAAAAAATAAAAAAAAAAAAAAAAAAAAAAATCCCCCAAAAAATTAAAAAAGACAATAGCGTTCCTATATATTCTGTGAACCCAGGAATAATAAAGATTTGTTTCCCCTTCATTCATGGAGCAGCATGGGGTAGTATTTCCGTGTTTCAATTATATGTACACTTGCCACAGCTATAATAAGAGTGTAAGTGACCTATATGGGACACATTTTCATAAAGCACAT
The DNA here is from genome assembly GCF_030028575.1 of Malurus melanocephalus. Classification (NCBI taxonomy): domain Eukaryota; kingdom Metazoa; phylum Chordata; class Aves; order Passeriformes; family Maluridae; genus Malurus; species Malurus melanocephalus. Next base: position 96,287 of record NW_026624063.1, read on the forward strand.
AGGCATAGTTTGGAAAATCCAATGGGTTTGTTTTCTCTCCTACAAACTTGTGGTTTAGTGGGATATTGCCAATCAAGTCTTGATATTTTTCCAGCAAAACACTAACCTCAGATTCCCTCTTTTTTTTTTTTCCCTTCCCCCTTTTTTTTTTAACACGAGAAACATAAACACACTCCCTATAACTGAGCAAATATTACTCAGAAGACATAACATGGCCTCGATTTTGAGGGYGGGGTGAGAGGCTGCTGTTTCACCCAAGGAATGGAAGACCCCAGCCCATGACAAACAGTAAATTGTATTCAAGATGGCTCATCCTCCACGAGGTTATTTCTTGGGGGACGGGTTTTCTAAGGGACTAGGTCACCACCAACATTTTTTTTGGCAAGAGAGAAATCTGTAGTGGTGCCAAAAGGCCGCCAAAGTATGGGCTTTGCAGAAAAAAACCCTACAGAGGGAAATCTGGGAGAAGACAGAAAATTAAATGCAGGGAGAGATGCCTTTGGGATCCCTCAGCAAAACACCACAGAGACATTATTCTCACTGGGAGATCTGCCTGAGGCAAAAGGATCCCAAAGTGGGGCTTACAGCCCACACACCTTGGAAATGGAAGGCAAGAGGCACAGGGCTGTGCTGTGAGGATGGAACATCTGGCCTCATCACCTCTCCTGCCCCAGTCTGCCTCTCTGACTCAGCATTTTAACAGGAATTCAGGTCATGCACCRCTGGCTGCTGTGATGTGGATCCACAGATTCAGCAGCTGAACCCCCATAAAGGTGTTAATTCTTCAGYTTCCACCATTTCCCATCCCTACACGGGGCACTAAACTGTTGAGAACATGAGGGGTTCATTTCAGAAAACAGTGACGTGCACTGCAATGAAYGACAGATGTACAGGGCAGGCAAAAAAATTACACTGATTTTGAGGRTGGTCACTTTTGTCCAAAAATAGTCCTATCTGGTCATTTTGTCTGTAGCTACAACTCACCTATGTGCACAGACTGACTGCAAAATCTTTGGGAACAGTGCAGAAGAGCCTCACATCCTCCTAAATACCGGTGTCTTCATGCTGRGAAATGGCACAGCAGCCTGTGGACCGTGTCCTGAAGAGACAGCACTGGCACATCCAAATGGACCTGTGCCACCAGAGAAAGGGCTGCTAGCCCCATCTCACAGGAAACTACAGCATAAAACAAAGGGATTTGCTTCTTCCAACACAGAGAAATTACAGTACAGAGGAGCTGCAGTTACCTTCTGAACTGCAACATCCTTCACAAGGTGAAGGAAAGTTTTTTTTTTCCTTGAACGATGGGGAATTCTTGCTTTAATAACAGAACAAGGAAATCCCAACCAACCACAAGCTTTCATCCAGCTATGCTGTAGGAGATCAAACACAGCTCCAAACCGTGAGCATAATGGAAATCTCTCGGGGAATGGTCTTACCCCATCCAAATGGGCCCAGCCCCTCTCTGAGCAGCACGGAGCAGGTGTGGACACTCAGGAATTGTGTGAGGCTCCACGGGAYGCTGCAGGGCTGGACATTGAAAAATGATGTTGCTTTTGTTGGGAGGAAGTCCAAGTGACTCGGTGACCCCGAACCGCTGGTGTCCTACGCTAAGGTATTTCAGAGCAGGGTTTAAATTTATTTGTCTTTCCGTTTAATAAAGCAAATCCAGTTTGGGAATCGAGCACCAAGGAAAAAATATTCCTTTCTCTGGTCAGTAGCTTTGTTAAGAGGCAGTTAATGGGCAATAATCCTGGGAAGGCTGGCAGCATGAAAGCTAAAACCCCACCACCAAGCCTAAACAAAACCCCCGTGTACTCTCTGACCGGCTTGAAAATGTGCATAAAAATCAAAGGCAGGAGAAAAAAAGGGCTCTGTGTTGGGWACAGCACTTTGAATCTCAGAGTCTTTGAAAAGTTAACAGTTGTGCAGATTTAATGGGGGAAAAGAAATTAAAAAGGGGATAAGTTTTCATTGGCCACTCATCAAAAAGCGGAGGGAGCGGAAGGCAAGAGGCATTTGCACGGTGATCCACCCATGCCACTCTCATCTTCCCAGCCCAGCCTTCACCTTTGCACCAAATTAAACACCATCCCCACCTTCTTCTTTTTAAATGTCTGGTTTTCATGGAGTTCAGGGTTTTTTTTTTTCCATTAAATTTCTGTTCTTTCAACCCTGAAGGTCAGTGGGATGTTGCTGGCTATCTCAGCAAAGCAATGGTAATTTCTAACAAATATTCCATGGTGCTTTATCCTGCCACTGTGCAGGCCCTGGGTGTTCTTAGGGTTTCAGCAGATTACACATCTACCTTAATAAGTGAAAAGGACCATTAATTAATTTGGCAGGGCTGAGTGGGGTATCTAATTCCTCACTCAAGTCACACTCTGTAAATATTTGGGTACCTGCAGGAGACAGGCTTTCTGTTTGAAGTACTTAGTGGCTGATCTTGGGTACATATAAACTTTATTTGGTTTACAATATTTGGACATATTTAAAAATGCGTATAAACTAGATTAGCCTACGGTAGGCTTTTATTGGGGTTTTAAAAGTTGGCTTCCCAAAACTTTCAGGGAAGGATTGCAGCACTGCAAGGCCAGCCTTGGCAACTGCTGCAAGGGTGAGCAAYCCTTGAAGCCAACTTAAATTTTATGTGTGTATACATATATAAAAATAAAAATATATAAATAAAATTTAATAACCCAAAGAATAGAAGTATTTCCACATTTCTGCCATATCGGGCATGTGCTGTCAATCAAAACAGAGCCCAAAAATCAAAACAGCTCTGCACCAGCACTGGGTGTATCTGAAGGAATGGTAGGAGCCTGGTCAGCTAAAAAATTCATCTCAAGGGATCAGATCCACAGCCCAATGTCAGCCAAAAAAAGGACCCTACTGCAGACTGGATTGAGACATTATGCTGGGATTTTTAAAGATCTTGAAAGCAGTGATGTGCCTTCATCCCAGTKTTTTTTGACTGAACCTGGATAGCTGAGGACCATATATTTACAAAGACAAGGAGAGAACTGTGCTAACCATCAGCTCTGCTGATTTATTACCTGTACAGTCTTAATCGTTTTCACCTTGATTCCAGCAGTCCAGCAGACTGATCTGTGCATCTGCCTGTATTTTGGAAACACATCTAAACACAGAAACACATCTCTGTTTGCAAAACAGATTCCCATTCAGCTCCATTACAGTTCCACTACTCTCAGCTACACAGACACATGAGGAGAGAAAATTCTCCACACAAACAAACCCTAGACTTTACAGTAAAACAGGTACCTGCTTTAGAGTGCTAAAGAATCTATCAACAAGGAACAGTATATGTTGCATTTCTCTGGTTTGACCTGTTTGGAAAAGTTCTAGGACACAGTGGGTTGATTTCCACCGAAAAAAGGGGAAAAAATCATTTTTTACTTGCTGTATAAGGTCTTCCATGGAGCTCCCATGAACATTTGCCCCATCTATGTTAATTTATCTGGTGTCCTTCCTATCAAGTGGGTGACATTTTTATCCACTTTATTATTATTATATTTCAGCCAAATCATAGGAACTTCAAAGCAAACCTCACCATTTCTAGGTCCAMCAGATGCTACAGTGTCTAACAGACTTCCCAGTGGGCAGACACAGGTTCATTTTGACTTAGATGAAGGTATTTTTGGGTTCATACTTTTTTGGGGTGGTTTGTGGGTTTTTTTTAGTAAGAACTGGTTAATCAGGAGCACTGGGCAAAACATCTTCTCATGCCTGCTAGGGTAATAGCAAACAAGAAGCCTAAAATACCTCTTTTCTGTAAGGACAACCTGATAACTTTGATGATCCCCAACATYCCCATATAGAAGCCCTGGCTGCTTTTCTTTCCCAAAACCATAACAAGAACAGGTGGAAATACAAAACTGTAGCCAGTGTAACACAGTCAACAAAATTCTATTATTTGTAAATCAGTAAAGACACAAAGAATATGAAGACACAAAGAAAAAAATTAAGCCAGTTAACCTGGTCAGCATTAGGTCTGTTAAATAAAAATTCACCAAACTTCATCAGTGAACCTCCCAAACATTTTTCTGAGCATCCCAACCAGGGGATGTAATCAAGCACATTTTTGGGAGCAACTACCCCTATGAAGGAGGCAGCAGAATCCCTGGCCACAGCACTGAGCCTGCCACCAGTAGCTTTTTGACCCAGTTCTGTCAATGTACCTATTGTAAATGCAAAATCCTTCTTCGGATTTGAAGCAGCAGCCACCTGCACAAATAAGGCCGGGTTATAACTCTGTAACCCAATACAAGCACTGGAAGCTTAAAAAGTTTGTATTCCAAAAAGCACTTCTGACCCCTTCCTTAAAAGTTCACTAATCACTTTTAATTCATAATTTATTTCCTCTTAATATACTTGCTTTATGTAATACCCCCCTTTCCAACCCCCCTTCCTCTCCTCCTTTCTTTTTTCTGGAAGTTCCCCAGGAGAAAATGGTATTACACAACTCCCTTGATTAACTGGAAATGAAGCTTTTCCCCCTCGGTAGTCGCGATTCGGTAGAGTTTCCAGGACATAAAGCACGGCCCAGAGTGCTGAAAGGCAGYGAGACGTGGGTGGAAGTGATCCAAAGGCCCTTAAAGTGATGGGGGTTGATCTTGGTGGTCTCCAGAGCAGAGCTCAGCAAGGCTTTGCCTATTCATCAATGGGTTAAAAAGTATAATATTACCATTTTTCTTGTTTCTCTGTGTTTTGACTGTGGAGAGGCAGAGCAATATATGGTATTACTGAGATTGTGCTGGTAATCAAAAATATATATAAAAAAAACTAAATAAAAATTATGTTCCTAATTAGAATTGTTTTGTATTACAGGGAAAGGAGACTGCAGGGTGAGGCAGAGGTGCAACAACTGCTGCTTTGGCCATGCTGACACCTCGCTGCCCACAGCAGTTTGAGTTCCTTTGGTGGAAAGCAGCTGGGATTGGGATATTCTGGAGGYAAAACATCACCTGCAGTGACAGAGGGGTCCACCCCATGCTGCTCACAAAAACCTGCTTACTCTGGCCAATCTRCCCCTGATGAAACCTTATGGATTATTCGTGTCCCTGAAAACCAAACAGATTTTTGGGGGGCAGCGTGGTTCCATGCTGCACATAATCTCGGACTTCTGGGTGCTTTTATCCCTCTAAGAAACTGAAAATTCTGCAAATTCACTGTAACAGCAGTGCTGAAAGCTTCACCCCGCTGTTCTGCAAGCACAGGGCCAGCCAGGGTGGGCACAGCCACCTTGTCACCCCAGCCCCTTTCCCATGCAGGGCTGTTTTGCAGGCAGGTGACATCCCATAACCCTGCCTCTGTAAGGGACAGGATGAATCGGGACACATCCGAATGGCACCGGCCAGGGCCAAGGCTCTATTCACACCGACTCCAGGGACACAACATGTACCATTGCCTTTTAAAACCAAAAATGGAGAACTCCCAATTTCCATTTCCAGCCTCCTGCAACAATGCTGTGCCCCGCTGTCAAGGAACGTGTGAATAAATTGAGGGAAAAAAAGGTTAAAGAAGCCCAAGGGAATAGCAGTCCCTTTTTCTTTATTGCAGTTAATTTTGACAAAGGCTCYTCTGTTTCCTCTCCCTCCCCTTTCTTTCTTTTTTGGAAGGGCTTCGTGCCAAGCTGCATTATTCCTCTTCACCATGGTACTGCCATGAAACCCGCCTGGTATGTTTGCCTGAAAATCGCAGGTTTTCATGGAAATCGTTTTTATCTCGACAACTACTCCCTTTGTCACCTCAGACATGAAAAGACGAGGAGAAGGGCTCAGGCTCAAATCCCATCCCGGCAACAAAGCATCCATGAAAAAACACCACGACCTTCCAAACCCAACACCACGATAACCTGCCCTCCCAACGGGGCAGAAACCCTCCAAAAACCCTTTTACCACTTTGCTCAGAACACCAGCCCCACTACAAACCCATGTGAAACGCAGAGTACAGACTCCATTTGAGGCTTGGGGGAGGAAAAAAACACAAAACATCCCATCGGTGGGATTGTTTTGAAGCATTTTTAAGTGGAAATAGTTTCTTTTCTCGCAGCCCATCGTGGCAACCGGAGCCCTGTGGTTCCTGTCAGCGAGGCAGGAGCTCGGCAGCTCCTCGAGGGTGTCCTCTATTTCCAGCCTATTTACTGCCCCGTTGAGAAAGGAGCCTATAGATGCTCCAGTTCTCAGATGGGACTGTGGAGGGACTGGGTTATTCAACAAGCCAGCCCTTTCTAAACACTGTCAAAGGAGTGATTTGATGCCTTTCAGTGCTTACCATACAAAACGCTGAAAGACCAGCGGACTTCAAAAGCCGCAGAAGCGGAGCTGGAGTTTGGCAGGAGTTCATTAGCTGCCTGTGTCCTTCTGTGTGTGGCTTGTAATTACATGCAGACCCGGTGCCAAATCCTCATCTACTGAGGGGCACCAATTAACGTGCTGCTGGATGATTCACAGGTAGCTTAATGTCGAGATTTATACACCCGGCGTGCCAAGCATCCCATGCTTTTAAATTATTATTATTATTTTTTAAAGCTGACCTCTTTTTTCCCCCCTTTTTTTTTTTCAAGTTGTCATGCAAAAACAAGGTTTTGGTAGTAAAATTGGGATTGTCCAGCCTGTTCCCAGGGCCACACACTGGTGGGACTGATCCTGCTGTCACTCTGTTCCACATCTGCAGGGAAAAGCACATCTCCTGGAGCATGGGCCAAGGGCTTGCAAGTTAAACCACCTACTGTGTTTTCCCCTTGTAAAAAGCAGAGATTTTGTGCTCCTAGGAGAAAAATTATGAAATTGAGGTACCATTTGCACTCCATGCTTGCCTTTCCTGCTGCTTGCACCCTCTTACTCCTACAGGTAGTAAAACAATAGCAGCAGGAGTTTTAACAGCAGCTGGGGGGAGCTGAGGAAGCAGGTAACTAGAAGTGATAATTTATTTTTTAGAGGGGAAATGTACACAAAACTGCATCTCCTGTAGGAAGACGCAACAGTTGTTAGTTTCTCTGACAAAAGATTAAAAAAATAAAACCCACAACAAAAAGAGCCTTTCTTCTCTCACTTGAAATCTGCATCCCTTTGCCTCCCTTGCTGGAGATCTGCATCACTTTGCAGCCAGTTGGCTCCCAGTGCAGCCCCTGGCAATTAAAACCTTGGGAAGTCAAACACAACAGCATGGAAGTGAGCCTTTTGTTTTCCTGCTTTGTGATTCCTGTCTTGTGTTTGATCCCAAGGACATTTCTCAGGCTAGAGGGAAACCATGGGCCCAGTGGAGCATTTTGGCACTGACCAGGCACAGTTCTCCAAGCTCACTGGTTTGCCACTGCTGATGGTTTTCCCATGGGCAGCAGCAGACCCAGGCCTCATTTCCTTCTCCTTGACTTTCTATTTTCCAAAAAAAATGCTGCTCCTCATTCCTTGGGGGGATAACAATTCCAGGAGGGCTGCGAGTACAACCCAACGCTCGCACCGCTTTATCCTTCTCTAATAAACCTTTCACTGCGTTTGACACGATACAGGTCTTGTCCAGCCACGAAAGCTTTCCTGCTTATCAGGAGAATTTTTAATCAACCAGCAGGGAAAACATGGCCTGATGTTTTATTGCTTCCTTGTGCTTTGCTTTTAGATGTTTCTGTTTCTTCCAGCTTGCACCCTTGCTAATCTCTTTAACCAGGGATCAGTGGAAAGCCTCAAGTTTTCCATGCCCAGCAGCTTCCCCTGGATCATTTGGAGTCAGGGCAGGCAGAGGAGCATGGGGACAGCAGGGGGTTTATGGTGGGATGGGAGAAGAAGGCACCAAGCTCTCGATTCACTGCAGGTTCTGGAACAGGGCTTTGTCCTGGCCACAATTACAAAACAACAAACAACGTCTGTGGGGAAGGGTCACAAGAAGTTCAGCTTTCCTCTATTAAAACCATCTGGAGCCCATAAAAAACCCCAACTGGTTGGTTGGGGTGGTTGGTAGCACCTCCTCCCCGCTCGGCTCTTCCTGGCACCTCACGGGAGCGTGGTGGCACCAGAATTGTCACCGTGAGGGACGGGGCTGCCATGGGAACAGGAGGCTGGCATCACCCACCCCACTGTGCACCCCTCCTGCTGTGACCAAGGTGCCCCAGAATCCCCCTCATTTCACTTCTTATCTGAGCCAGAACTCCTTTACGAGGTGCCTGTCCCCTGGGGAATGCCGGCTCCTCTCGATGAGCCCCTGAGAGTGCTGAGCTTTGTGAGCAAAATAAAACATCCCTGTGAGGCCAGCGTGGGACCTGCAAAGGGTTTCTCCAGGTCAGAGTCACCAATGGGTCCCCCTCCAGCATCAACAGCGAGCGGCACCGCCAAACCTGCAGGGGATGGGAACCTTTATTAACAACAACAATCAAAAAAAAAGCCTAAACCTCTCCTTTGTTTCCAACAGAAATAAAATAAAGGGGGGCTGGAAAAAAAAAAAAAGGAAAAGAAAGGAGAGGAGAGCTTATAGCCAGTTCCCCAGCCTGTAACACAAAACCAGGCTGTGCTGGGAAACCTTACACCACGGGGCATCCAGCTCATGTACTCCTGCTCCACTCACCGCCTCCCGGATGCTTCCCCAAGCCCAAACTGCCCTTGAGAGAAGCCAAGCCTCAGCCTCTGCTGAAAAGCCTCTTTGTTTGGATTCCCTTTCCAAATCAGCGTATCCTGAGATTGAACTCCCTTCCACCCCTCTGCAGGGCTTTTTAATGTTGGGATGCCTTTGGCAGCAGCCAGAGCTGCCAGCAGGTTTGCGGTCCCGTAATAGCGCTCAGCCCGCGGAGCCGGGGCACGTTCGGCGCGAGGAACTTTCTCCAGATAAAGGAGAGAAAGGCAGGGAACAAAAAAATGTGTTGCAGAATTACTTCAAAAAGATCCTTTAATCGTGAATTGTGAACAGAGGAGTTCTCCTTAATTAAACAATAGCTTTAATCAGGCTTCAATAGCTGGCATTACTCAGAGGGTGGTGAGGCCCTGGCACAAGGTGCCCAGAGAAGCTGTGGCTGTCCCATCCCTGGAAGTGTTCAAAGCCAGGCTGGAAAGGGCTTGGAGCACCCTGGGATAGTGGAAGGTGTCCCTGCCCATGGCAGGGGGTGAAACAAGACAAGCTTTAAGGTCCCTTCCCACCCAAACTGTTCCACTGTGTGACACCAGCAAGCTGACCATGTCGACTTTCTTAAACTGGAATAATTGAAAGGAAAGCAGACAAGGCATCCAAGAAACCCAGGCACRGGCTCTGGACCTTACACACATCACCAAGAGGGTCTGGTTCCAAGTGCTTTCCATGCAGCCCCAAAGCTATCACTCACTGAGGTCCTCAAGATGCACCTCAAGCCCATCACTCACAGAAATCAAATGCATTGTCTTGCACTGCCCACTCAGTCTGCAAGCTCAAGCATGGTACTTCCACACAGCCCATGACATGAAACAGGGTGTCCTGTCTCTCTTGGAACTTTCCAACACCCTGAAATCCTGCATTCCCACAAAAGGGAATGGTATGCATGTGGAGTGTAGTACTCTGCACCTCTGCTGCAGCACAGACCCAGCTGAGACCCACAAATAGCACCAAGGCAATAATTTCAGTTACAACTCAGAGAAAACACAGTAGATCTTGCCGGGACCAAGGGACTTAATGGGAACATCAGCCTGACACCTCTGACACTAAAGGGAAACCCTCTTCTCCAAAACCAGCCCCAGGCCCAGGACTTGAAGCAATTTCACGGGGGAAGAAGTTGTTTTTCACTTGCAGGGAGCTTTAATTGACCTCACATCTTTCTCTGTGAAAGCAAAACCCTGAGCTTTCAGCAGGTGGATTTTCAGGCTGTGGATCCAAAACCCACTTGAGGCAGATAACTTCAGTGAGAGCAAAAGCAAAGCACCTCTTGTTATAGCCACAATCCTGATGTATCCCAAACACTGTCCCACTTGTGTGGCAATTTTAAACATGCTGCATGCCTCGAATCTGCAGTGGCTCTGAGAGTTTTACACTCTGGAAAACCTCTTTGTGCACAGGTTGATTTATTAAAGCAGGCTTTCTCCAAAATGCTATCCGCCTTTTCCATGGGTTTTGCATTTGACAAAGATTTGTACCAGCTCAGTCAGAAAAATAAATGCCACAAAACTTCTCCTTTAAGGAAAAAAAAAACTCCAAACCACCCAACCCTCACAGCCCAATGCTTTAGAAATGCTTCCACATGCTAATCAGTCTCCTATTCAGTTCCAGACTGAATAGGACTCCAACAATGACAAAGAAATACGCTGAACCTATCCCACATTTCATCCCCTTCACTCAAAATGTTGCTGTTACCTTGGTTTTCAGCCGCTTTGTGGGAGCTGCAGCAGAATGACAGCTGCATGCTAAAGCTGCAGGGATGGTCAAGAAACCAGGAGTGCTGGATGAAAAAATATCTGGCCCAGATAACGTGGGAAAAAAAAAAAGGGGGATTATTTGAGGGGATGGTAACGGATGCTGCAAATTTTTATAAGAGTTAATAAGGAAAAAAACCACAAAGAAACCTCCAAAGTCCTCTACTAAAAGGCAGCAAAGGGATTTTTTTCTTAGCCTGGCAAGTACAAATAGGATAAAGCCCCTTCCAAGCCCTTCCCTTTGAGAATTGTCCATATTTTGTTATGTTTTATCAACTGGCAGATGCCTTAGTGCACCTTTCCCTCCACATCCTCAACTTAAAAAACTCCAGTTCTCATTCTGGGACAGGACAAGCCAGCTCCTGCTGCAGTGGGTGAATCCAAGGCTGTTTCCCTTTTCTGCAGAACCTGGAAGCAGCAGCCCAGAGCCACCCGGGGAGGTTTTCCAAGGAATTAGGGTGGGAAGCTCCAGGATCGGTGCACACATGTCCGGGGTACATGCCCCAGCCCTGGCAGTCCCAGATTCCTCCACAGCCACTGAGGATCTGATTTGGAGATCTTTTGGAAGGCTGGTGATAGCCTGGCAGGACTGGCAGAGGCACTGCAGCTCCAGTGAGGAATTTGGGAAGGAATTAGAGGTACCTGGGTGCCTCTGTACTGCAAACACTGCCTTCAAAGTGTGCCCTCACCAGCTCCAGCGTGCTGCCCACGCACAGAGGGCATGCTGCTCCTTCCTGCTGCCTGCCTGCCCAGATTAGAAACTCCCAGAGGCACAAAACTCCCGTGACGTGCCCGGGCAGCACCGAGGGCAGCACAGCCTGGCACGGGGATGCTTTGTCCCAGCACTTCGGAGGGAGAAGCAGCTCCCAAAAAAAGCAAGGGCCATCTGATCAGTGATCAAAGAGCCGCTCCAGAAACCTGCTAACACCAAATTGATTCACAGCTATCGACTTCAAAGGAGTTTTTGCTGCCTGCCATCAGCTCGCCAGCCATCCAAAATTACTCCCTGACACCACTCAGAACACAAATGCACCCAGTGGTTACTGACCAGACCTGCTTATCAGCATTTTACCACGCTGTTTGCGACTTTCCCTGTGGAAACCAGCGCTTTAAAGGGTGGTGGGTTTTGCAGAAAAGCCCTGGAAGCCCTCAGAATGCCTGGGATGTGGGACTGGTTGCCACGGCCGCTGTGCTGCTACAATGACCAGAGCAAAGATCTCGCTGTCAGCTGGGTGGGAACGATAACCAGGGCTCCCTGCAGGCTTAAAGGAAAGCCCATCACACCACCCTCCCCAAAAAAAGTCATAAATCACCTGCTGAGTGTCAAGGAGACAGGAAGCCCAGACCCCATTTGGCACATTGGCTCTCAAATTCAGTGGCTGGGCGCTTGGAGGATGTGAAGAGGTCTCAGCTTCACACAAACACATGTCGAATTAACAGCAATGTAATTAACATCTGCATGGTCAGGCACAGGGCTGGCTGGTTAGAAATGTCAGAATTTTTTTGTGATTTACAGCAAAAGCAGCATGTCAGGCAGCTCATTGCTCCCTTTGTGCAGCACCAGAGCTCTGGGAGCTCTCTGAGGGAGCAGCATTTCTTTCAGGAGGGATGGCTGCCCAAAACCACTGACCAGAAACTTTCTCCTCTTCTCTTTAAAGCCATGCAAGGAAGAACCACGCTGTTCTCAGCTCCACCAGTCGGCAAAGGTGATGAGGCTCCAAGAGGTGCAGTTTGACATCTGAAGCAGTGAAGGACAGCTCTGTATCACAGCTCCTTTGGTGTTCAGGCCATGGTCTGGGTGAACCCAGCAATGCCAACTGTTCCAGCCTCAATTTGCTGTGTCTCCCATGCATCACAATCTAAACCCAGGTATCTCCCAAGCTTCTTGGTGCTCTGATCAACACAATTTCACATCATTCTGGGCAAGGGGTGCAAAACTATGGGAAAATAGTAGAGGATTATGAATGCTAGCTCCACCTGAGCTCGGGCTGGCCCTGCTGAGAGCCCCCTGTGCTCAGAGAAGAAAAGCTCACATAAAGATGCAATCCACAGGCGAGGAGCAGCCAGGGCTGGAACAGGAGAACACAGCACGAAGAGCACAGGCATTTCCAGACCATCACGAGCTCTGGGGTTAAGTTACATGTTCTGCTTGTGACTTGATTTGATGCAGGGAGTCTGTTTTCAACCCTCTGTCTCCAAAACATCCAACACTTGTGAAAAACAACCCCACTTACGTGACCGACTCCAAAGGATGGAGTGCATAGGAATTTCTGATTCTTCCAAACCTGCCAGGACAAAGCTGATTTTCAAACTCATTCATGCATTCTCTCGGTAACAAACTTAGGCTTAAGGCTTGCTTTCAAACTGTTTGCATCAAAACCCGAATGGAGATGCTTCAAATTCCCTGGTTTTCGTGGCATTCTGCTTGCTCAGGTTGAACTGGAGGAGCAGCTTCTGCCGATCACGATCCCACTGTTGCAACTAAGCCTGGCGTGCAGCTCAGGGGCAAGGAGGGATTCTCCAGTGTAACTTCCCAACAGCTGCTCCAACACATCCCCGGACACAGATACACAATCCACACGAAGGAACTTGGCACCTGCTCTGAAATCATGGAGCAGGTAGTGTCCCTCCAAGGTGGGTGTCACAGGAGAGAGTGAAATGGAGATGGGGTGGCTTTGAAAGGGACACTAATGCCCTTCTAAAAAAGGGGCCACGCTGGTCCATGGGGTGGTGTGACACACAGGGCATCGTCTTCCCAACTTTTGGCAAAACCCACCCAGCTGAGGTATCTGGAAAGGCAGATGGAAGTTTGGCCACAGGTTGGACCTCCAGACACATTGGCAAGGAGGGAAGCACAGAAGTGCATTCAGAAAACTGACTTCAGTTTCTTGAAGCTTTTTACAATTACAGGATAAGTGCTGGATTACTTTAATTCATCTCTTTCATTGAGGTTTTATCATTCACATTTCTGAGCCCTTTTTTTTTTTTTTTTTYTCCTTTGAAATATGAAACCCGACCTATCAAAAGAACCAAACAAGGCCCTATGACAGAGCAAAAAAAAGGAAAAAAATAAATAAATAACTCTATGACAGCGCTCACACAAAGCCCCAGCTGGCAGAGGGGAAAGCCACATCCTGGGAGAGGGTTTCCCTGCTTCCCCCCAGCCCTGCTGGGACACAGCCCCCTGGGATGCCAGCAAAGCTGCCGTTCCCAGCGCTGGCTGTGCAGGCTCTGGGATAGGAGGGTTTGAAGGCTGCTGCCTTTCCTTCAACAGGCAGGCCCTTGTTCCAGGCACGGGCAGACCACAACGGTCCCTTCTGGATTTCCATGGATGAAGTGGGAGCATTGTACGAAGGGAACGGAGAGGATGGAGCCGCGCAGCGGAGCTGGGGCTGTGCCTCCCCCTCTCTCCGGGCATTTCAGGCAGGGATGGAGCCACACAAACACCCTGCCTATCTCACATGCTGGAGAGGGGCCCTGCTTTGCCAGAGGTTCCCCAGCTGTGGTATGCAAACCATTTTTGGGTGGTGCAAGGAGCACACGCATCTGGAGAGGCACCACCAGCCTGTATCCAGACAAACAGAGAGAGACCAAAGCAGCCCGGGAAAGGCATGCATATGAAATTGAGATTTAAAGGGTATAAAAATAATCCGTTTGATCTGGGAGTGATGTTTATATTATTTTCCGCRCTCACTACAAACAGGCAATTAAAAAAAATGTCATCTGCTGTRATTGTGATCCCATCTCCTGCCCGTCTCAGCAGCAGGTACACAGGATTCAAAGCACTCCTGGCCATGAAGCAGTTGCACGTAATTCTGCTTTTCCTGGAGACACATCTTCAGGCTGGCCAAGTTCCACAAACTCGGGAAAGCCAACACATTTATACCCCTAAGGACTCGGTCTGCCATAGGTACAGCATTTCCTTGTTCTGCAATTAACAGCTCAAGTATAATTGTCACTAATAATCTCTTTTTGATAGGTTGGTTGTCTTTTTTTGTTGTTGTTGTTGTTTGTTTTCACGAAACAAATGCAGAAAAAAAAAAGTGGATTTCAAACACCTCCAAAATATTTCTCTCATCTTTACTTCCAGTCATCTTCRGCTCTTTTTGGTCTTTCAAGGGAGGCACAACAGGTGGGTATCAAGCTTTAGGTGCTGACTGTTGGTTCAATAAGAAGTTTTTTCCAGGCTCCAAAAAAGCTCCTTTAGTCCCAAATTATGGCAGAGACCAACTGTACAACAACCCCATGCCAAGRTGCCCCTTCTGCCCCTTCCAGAGCAGCCATCAAGCTGCCACCAAGAGATCCTACAGCTACGAGGCCGTACATAACCATTAACGACCAAACCCCACCTCGGGATGCTGAAAACACGATGACGACTCTCCACCCACACAGCTTCTCCCATGCGGTGTGGGYTCCCCGACACGGAGGAGACACCGCGGGGTTGGGACTGTCCAGCTGGTTTGGCACACTCAGGTCTTGTTGTCCCTCGCTGGGAAGAAGAAATGGTTGGCTCAGCACCTTCTTCAGGTGCACAGAAAGATGTTACCCACGCGACARAGCGAGCGCTGCGCAGCGGGGCAGCCCTAAAAATAAAAGACAACAGCCCCAGCCCAAACAATGCAAAGTCGCTTAGCTCATCACATCCAGCTTTACACCATCCAAATAACTCAAACCTCACCCCTCATCTCCAATTCCTCCCACTCCTTGCACTTAAATGACAATCCCAGGCCTGTTTGCACCAATTTTCGTGATGAAGCGACAGGGCCCCTGGCAGAGCKCAAATCCTTTTTTGCTTCTGAGAGCTGGAGGACGACACAATTTTCTACACAGAAGAGGGAAGTTAAGAGTAATCTAAACTGTTAGCCCAAATTATAAGATTATATCCCTACTTACATAAACATGTCAAGGTCCAGCTAGCATAAATATTTACTTTCAAAGTTCATTTTAGCATCCAGCTCGCTACAGGAGATGCCAAATTTGTGAGAAGGCTGCAGAGATATTAAGGTTGTGAGAGGTCTATCCATCTGTTGCCTAAAAATACCTCCCCAAGGCAGTAAAACTTGTGTTGTAGAGATTAASTGGGATTGACAGAAGAGAGAAAATTAAATTAGAGGCAGAAAAGAAGAAGGGCAGTAAATTATGTGCAGTTTACATCCCACCAGCCTGAAACATATGCTCCCATAAACCAAATTTCCACGAGCCTCAGAAGCAGGTATGCCAGATGAAATCCTTCTATTTTATGGCACAAGCAGGACTTTTTGGAAGCTGGTTTTYACCTGCACAAGCTGCACAAATACAAGCTACCGTAGACCCTCATCTGCCCTATCACCCTTGCTGACACAGCCTTCCCCTCTTCCGAGATTAAACGCTCGACTGAGCACCCGTCAGCAGAGCACAGGTGGCTGCTCAGAGCTTGCTGAACACCAGGAGCCCCTGMCAAGGGAAAAAAGCAGGTCTGAGAGGAGCAAATTTAACCCTAGATGGTACATCTGTGGGGCCAAACTCCAAAATGCGCCACCTCAAGGGTCAGAGCAGGAGGTTTTTCCCCTCCTGGCCACGTCTCCTGTGTCAGGTGGAGGTTTGGCTGTTGCAGCAGCTCCCTGCAGTGTAAAACCCCACAACACCAGGGAAAGTTGCCCCCTGAGACCTGCCCCAGTCAGGGTCAGCCCAGTTCCCACAAAAACCACTCTAAGCTCGGGGTAGGAGGTGCAGGAAGCTCCTGGCAAAGGGATGGGCTGAAGATGATCGGATGAAGGTGGAGTGAGGTCCACCCATCACACCTCTTGTTTTGCTGCTCACAGAGTTCCCCACAACTCTACGATGTGAAGACAACGATCAGCTCAGCAAAGGGAACTCCAGATCCATCCAGACCCCCCTCAATCACATTTTCAGATGTTTGGCAGTGTTCAGAGGACAGGGACAGGGCAGCAGGGACTCCTCCACACCACCAAGCACGCCTGTGGCCCTAACAATTTCAGGAAGCATCTTCAAATTCTCCAAACAGAGCCCTCCCAAGAGGAGGAAGCAGATGGAGAAAGTTATTTTCCCCCCTCGCATGACCTGCTTTAATAAATGCACACTCAGTCCTTTTCTGCCTTTTTTACTGAGTTAAGCACGGGCATGGAATTCATGGGAAGTTCGCAGCRTCAGTGATGAAACCTCCTGCTCATGCAAGAAACCAGGGATTTGTGAGTGCCAAGTGCACTCATTAGAGGAGTGGGCTGGTCATTCAGTAACATCCAGCTCCCTGCCAGCTCAACTCAAGCTGGAAAAGCAGGAGAAACAGAGGGTCCAGTTCAGTGGATCTTCATCCAACCCCTTCCACCAGCCACGCACTTCTGCCCATGGCTCCACGACTGCTCCCCAAGAAAAGAAGATAAAAATCTTCCTCTTGTTATGCATTTGTTATCAAGATAACCATTGTACTACTTAAGGATGAAAGACAAAAGTAGATCTTTCTAACGACTCTACCAAATTAAAGCTGAAGGAAGCTCCTGATAGCTCAGCTCTACTAATTCAGACTTTCTTAGATGATTATGATAATTGTCTTCAGGGTAATTTGTTTAAATTTGTGTGTAAACAAAGGGTTTGTACACATCTACAGCCTCACYGAGAGTGTGTCATTTCTGAAAAACGTTTCAGCCATAGTTCAGTCTTTTCATCTTCCCCTCATAGAAAACCAGTTCAAGGCCAAATTATGGCAGTACCTACAGCAGGAGCCAGTGCAGCATCGCAGGCCTCTGCAAATCAAAKGGCCAGTTTTAATATTTCCTAAAGTGGTTCTCAAATGAGAAAAAGCCTTCCCTTTCCCCGTTTTTCTGAATGTCTTTGGGCAGCTGCTCAAGAGGCGTAACTCAGTTTGACGGCACTGGAGGCCACTGGCCCTGTGCCCACACGCACCAGCAGAGGAGCTCTGCTGAGCCTCTCCACCTTAAAACAAGCAATTTCATCCAATTCTGATCCTCATAATCTTATAAAATATCTTACATAGGTTGTTTTTTTGGTTTTTTTTCTTCATTGAACATGTAAATACCCATCAACTTGTACCCATTCACCTTTCTGTTCCAGGAAGGGTTCAGCTAGTCCACCTTTGCTTCCACTTTCCAAGTTYTTTTTTTTTGAGATTTTTTTACAAGAAAATGGGAGCCAAGTGCTTAGAAACTATAAGATCACTAGTTCTGCCTAGCAAAAGGCAGAGAGAAGAGCAAGCCAAGCCTCCCAGGAGTGGGGCAGCTTTCACAGCAACTCATGCCCAGTCATCCACCAGCAGGTCCAGATATTCCTGGTGTATTTGCAAAGCCCATCCCCAAACACACTTCATGCATGRGCTCTCCATCCCCAAACACACATCATGGGCTCTCCATCCCATAATCACCTCACTCACCATGTCCCACCCATGCTCTTCACCTGCCAGTGATCAGCCAGATCTAAACTTTTCCATCAGCTGTTGCATTCATGTTCTTACTATAAATGCTCCTCACCCTAAAAAAAAATCCCAAAACAAAACAACAACAAAGAACCCCAACAAAAACCCTAAACAATCCAACTCTGGTGTTTACTTTCCTATTTCCACCTGTAGCAACCTGAAACAAAGCAACAAACACAGTTTTGCTGTATCACATTATTCCCTGCTAACAATACTTTCCAGTGATGCTTGATAAGTCCTGTTTACCCAAACYAGCATAAGTAGAATAACACATGTCAACCAACTGCTTTTTCATTTAGGACCCTTAGCGCAGAGAAGGGGAAGCAAAACCCTTTTCCCATTCAAATAGCACCTACTCATGCCAGGAACGCCTCAAGTTAAGAAAACTTGGGTAAATAAAAGTTTAAAAGTTCTGACTCTTAGGAGCTGTTTTACTAGGAATTCAACTTTCTGCTTAAATAAGTGAGGTAAGCCCAGCTAGTTATGTTTCTACTTATAGTAGTTTCATATATGGGATATCAAGTATTTTTATTTTTTCCAGATCCGAGAAGATGAAGCTTTCTGCACTGGCCCCTATTCTTGTGGGAATATAAAGAGAAAACCATGCCTCTCCTCTTAATGTATTAGTGCCCCGTAATATACACCAGATGATCAATAAACTGCATAAAAATTAAATCAAACTGACAGTCTTTAAAAAATGGGCTCTAAGCAGAAACAATTGTTTTAAAGACTGTGGTGTCTGGAGTATTAAACTCACGTGCTGTTGTGTTATTAATCTCTTTGTTGGAAGCCAGTTGATTTCCCCTGCCTGTGTCTGTCAATTAAATATTCAGCATCGCAGCCACAATGGAAGGGTTGATGTTTTGGAATGCAAAAAGTTTTTTTGAGACACGCTGTTGACAGTTTCCTTCCATTGCCCCAGCATCTCCAAAAGCCGAGCAGGCAGGCAAACCCAGACCTCTGCAGGGACTGCGAGAGGACTCCAAACTTTTTAAAAGGAATGGGTTTGGCGAGGTGGGAGAAAGACGAGTGGCGGTGAAGCCGCCAGCAGAGCGACACACAGTAACCAGAGCGGCAAGAGTTGCTATTTTTCCATTATTAACCRAAAACACGAGCAGGGCTGACCGTAGAGCGCTGCCTCCACCTGGAGCTGGCCCCGGCGCCGCCGAGGTGCCGCCGACCCAGCTCGGGGAGCGGGGCCCGTGCCGGGGGCACCCCCGGGCGCATCCCCGAGCCCACAGTGCCCCCTGCGCACCGCCGGCAGCGCCCGGGCTGCTCCCCCACCCTCCGGCGCCGCGAACGCGGGGCCAGCGAGGCACAAATCAAGGAGTTTCGCCGCTAATGAGCGGATCGGGGTGCGGGGGTGCCGCGCCCGGCTCTCCCCTCGCCGCCCCCCGCGCTCCCCAGCCCGGCCCGGCCGCTCCCCGGCTCCCCCGCTCGCTGCCCGGCCCGGCTCTCCCGGCGGCCCCGCTCCGCTTTTGTTTGGGAAGCGGCGCGGCCGGGGCACGGCCGAGCTCTGCTCCTCCGCCCGCCGCCAAACTTTCCCAAAAGTTTTTTTCCCGGGGAGCGGAGGGGGTGCGGGAGCGGGGAGAAGGGACGCGGAGTCCGCGGTGCTCACCCATGACGAGGCAGAGGCAGTCGAGGCAGATGAGCAGGGCTTTCTTGCTGCTGCTCTTGGCCGGGTTGTTGTTGAGCGCCGGGCTGCCCCCATTCTTGCTCTCCGGCGGGATCGCCTTGTCGTACTTGTAGCTCTGCATTATCGGGGGCGAGCGCCCG
>NW_026624063.1:116573-129345 GCF_030028575.1 Malurus melanocephalus
AAAAAAAAAAAAAAAAAAAAAAAAAAAAAAAAGAAGTTTTCTCGCAGACCAGAAGGAGGGAGCCTCTAGCGTTCGTTCATACAGGAGTGCAGGGGGAAAGGAAAACAACCAGCCGATGCAGAACTGGAGGACTCCCGAAAGCTGGGAACCGTGCAAAGGGCAGAAAACTAATAACAAATAACTTTAAACGTTTTTCTCCTGTTTTTCCTTCCTGCCCTCCACCTCTGTCCCTTCTGTGTGCTGAGGGGAGGGGACAGATGTGTGTGGTACCCACAGATCCAGGCAGACCCCAGCGGGGCGACCCTGGGCTCAGGGCTCAAGGTTTGGCTGTGCCACCCCGCCAGGTGCCATCGCTGAACCGTGGCAGCTTTGCCTTCCTGCAGCAGCAGCAACACCCTCATCAAATGAGTGGAACGAGAGAATTGGGTGAGGGATTGTTGTGCTGGTTAATCGCCCATTTGGTCTAATTAAAAGTCCCCAAGGAAGTAAAGGGAAGGTTTCCCAGGCGGCAGGAGGGCAGTGCTCTGCTCCGAGCAGGGGTGCAGGTGGTGGGGACAGTGGTGCTACCCGAGGAACTGCTCAGGACAGTGTTTAACCACTTCCCTTCTCATTTTTGGGTGTTCTATTTGACCTCAGCCTCTCACCCGTGTGCTGGCACATATTTTGCTGCATCCCTGGTGTTTCCCATGCAGGAGGGCAGTGAGACCCTTACAGCAAGGCTCCCCTTCCCTGCTGCCCCTCCCGGAGCTGCAGACTCCGACCTGAGCGCCGGAGAGTGMGCCTTGGCAGGGGCAGGTTCTCCAGGAATCTGTTTGAACACATACCTGGGCATACCGGGGCCAGCCTGGCAGGGAGGAAGAAAGCGGAGTGGCTGTTTTCATATTTTACTTTTATATGTGCGGTGTGAAAAGAAAGGGGAAAACAGACCTTGGACCTTCCCCTAATTCTTTCATTTTGCTTCAGTGATGTGAAATCTGGTGCCGCCTTCCACCTGACTTTTGTGGGGATTTTTGCCCATTACCAGCCCATGTGTTGAACACAAAAGCATCACTTTTGGCCCAAAACTATGCCAATCACCCACCCRGGGAACCAAGCTGSYTSTGGAGGACACGGYTCAAGGTCTCTCTCTCTTTCCCCTRAGCGTGGCAGAGGTGTGGGTGCCTAATTTAGGCTCCTCAGATGCCTGGAGAGAGTGGAAAGAATCTTCACGTGGGAATTCTCTCCCAGCCGATTCTGGCCAGCTGTGGGCACACTGCCCAGCCCAGCTCACGTCCACTGTGGGGCCAAGCATCCACTTTCCCCTCACCCTTCAGAGCCTGGCCCTGCCTAGAGGAGCCCACAGATTCCACCAGCTGGCTCCGGCCTCGCCACATCCCTAAAGCTGTTGATTCCCTCAGTTAAATTCCATTTTGCATTCAAAGCAAGGAGAAAAAAAATAAACAAAAATTGAGACTTATCATTGTAACAGCAAATAAAAACAAAAAGAATCTTTCCTGTACTTTAAGGGAAAATGAAATTATAGTTTTGTATTTGCATTTACAAGACCCCTCAGGCTAYTTACGTTTGCATTTTCATAACAAAAAGATTGTGCTGTTAATTGATGCAAGCCAGAGCACACAGATCTGAATCTTTGACAATTTCTTAAGGGAACAGCGGCCACAATTGCCCAGTTCACACTTGACAATGGCTAAGTCAGCAGTGCCAAAAAGCMGCTTCTGTGCCTTTGTCAATAAAATGCAGGAGATTCATTGGTAATAATTAATTGTTTATTCAATGGAATTCATAAATGGAATTATTGAACACACCATGCAACATTTATCCTCCTAGGCCTCAGCTTTTACTTTCAGTCAGACTTGAAATTCTCCCTGTGGACCAAGGTTTTCCTTATATAAATTATTTGAACCAACTGAGTTTATGTTACTAGTGAATTTTRCCCCACATTTTTTGAGAAGGACTGATTTTCACCACCTTCCCACCCCARCTGGACCAAACCTCTAGAGAACGAGGAATACTCTGGTATAATTTCTGAGAAGATCAAAATCTGCTGTTAACACTTGTTTTTCCCCAGTTTTAAACATTATCATTAAACATGAAAAGTGGAACTAAGTTTTGGTCATGCAATCTTGTCATTTTAAAAGAAGCAGCTCTTTAAGGCACTTCTGGAATRGGCAAAGGGGCAGGAAGTTTTTGCTGCCCTTGTACCTTTGTATGAGTGGGACAGGACGATGTGGAAACCTGTTCATGAAGTATCAATGACTGAAAAATGSAGACAAGGTCTTACTCATACTCCTACTCACTCATAATGACCAGACAACATGATCCAGGCCAAAGGGTATCTACCAAAAAACCCCCAAAAAAACCAAAACTAAACTAATATCAACAGTAAAAATGTTCCTGTATTTAATTTTTCCTTTCTTGTCCATGGAAGACTGTGTTTGAGTGGGACAATAAAGTCTGGTTTGGGGCAAGGGGAGGCTGGTGTTTCCACCAGGTGTGCAGGGTGGGTTTGGGGACAGAGAAGGGAATGGAGAAGGCTCCAGTTTCTGCTCTGAGGCTCATGGGAGTAGTTTATCCCACACTATTTAATGTAAAATAACTATTTTTTGGAGCAGGGAGTGACTCTGTAGCCTGCCCTAAAGCTGCTGCTTACCCTATGCCACACCCCTGGGCCAGGAAAGCTTTAATTAATCCCCACAATGTGCTCCATTAGTCCAGCATCAGTTCTGGATCACAGACACAGCTGAGGAGCAGCACTGCCCTTGGCCAGCACCATCCCCGTGCTCCTGGGGCTGCTCCTTGGCCAGGCAGGATGTGGCCCTCATGCTCTGGGATGCTCCTCTTGTGAGTGTAGAGGATCACGGAATCCTGGAATGGTTTGGGTTGGAAGGGACCTTAAAGATCCTCTCRTTCCAAACCCCCWGCCCTGGRCAGGGACACCTYCCACTAGACCAAGCCACATCCAMCCTCACCTTGAACATATCCMGGGATGGGGCAGCTTCTCYAGGCARCCTGTGCCAGGGCCTCTTCACCCTCRCAGGGAAGAGTTGMTTCCTAATACCTAAAATAAACCTGYCCTCTGTCAGTTCAAAGCCATTMYCCCTTKTTCTKTCASCCCATWCCCTTGTCYAARGTCCCTCTCCAGCTCTCTTGGAGCCCCTYCAGGCCCTGRAAGCWGTTCTAARGTCTCCCYGGAGCCTTTTCTTCTCCAGGTTGCAACTCTTCTGCTCTTCCTGAAGCGCTGCAAGCACAGATGATGTTGCAGAGCAGTTTGATGCCCAAAATGTGCCTGTTGGGATGCTCAGTATGATGYACTACCCAGTGCCAGGCCACCCCTTCCTTCTCAGACCTGCAGACAGCGTTTCCTTGGGAACCCGCTTTGCCYTTCTGTCACAGGGAGGATTTTGGCAGCAGCTCTTCTGCAGAGGGGACACACAGTGTGGGAGGACCAGGCCCTGCCTATTGTATTCCTYAGAGCTGTTAATGACCATGGCTACAGCAATCCTAAAATAAGAAAGTGAGCTGATTGTTATCCGTTATCTGAGATTGTTCCCCACCAAAGGGGGAAATCAGAGCACGGTTACGTGCGGCACATCAGGTGGCCTGAACTGGAGTCACGAGGCCGAAATACCAGTAAACTTCTGAAAAGTCCAAAGCCAAACCACCACTACCCTTCTCAAGGGTATTTTTAGCATCACCAGCTGCTGCTGCTGGAGAAAACACCCTCAGAGGGGCTGCGAATGGGGGCACTGCCAAGCCCACCCCATGGCAGCAGGAGGTGGAGGGCAGSACACCTGCTGTGTCCCCTGCCCGTGTCCCCACCCYGGACACCATCCCCGGCGCCAGGTTGTCCAACCTGCACTGTCAACACTGCCCTGTTAAATTTTTACAAAGTTAGACCTGTCATTGCAGAGAAAGGCAAATAAAAGTGAAATCCAAAGGGGASCCAGTTCTGCCCCCACCAATGCCACTGAGAAGGATCAAACCTCATAAACCTTCAGGTCATTAAAAAGAATTAGCTGATAAATGTCATCCCGATGCAGGGTTTGGTGCTGYTCAGGAAGTTGGGGATCCAGAGTGATGCAGGCCAGGAGGGTCAGCCCTCCAGCACGTGCCTCAGTGACCCGTGGGATGGGACATTCTGTGGTCACGGGCCCTTTCCTGGCACCCCGAATCACTCAGGGTCAGCAATATTCAATTTGCCAACAACTTAAAGTCCAGCGTGTTTTGAAACCACCATCTGTATTTCTGCCAAGTTTCACAACCCTGATGTTTCTGCCCTAATTTAATTTAGTTCCCCTAAATCTTGCTGGCTCTTGACATGATTGGAGGATTTCAATCCACATTATTCCAAAAAGAAACAAGAAAAGAAATAAATTTCAGATTACATGATTACAACAAAAAGCTTAAAAAGGTGCCCTCGAAATCTCAAGGATTTCTGAATTATCAAAACACAGATGCTGTAGTAAAGGACGTTGCTTAAGATTTTCCAAAGACCAAATCCCACGATTTGAAGGAGCTTGATTTATAATTTGGGGGCACTGGGAAGTGGTAACACCTCTTGTACGGCCACATTTGTGCCTCTTTCCTCGGCCATCCCTGTCCTCAAAAAAGAGAATAACAGCACCATCTACTGCCGTTCCTCAGCATTTGCCTGGGAATGCCAAACTCCAGCTCCATCAAAGCTCCCCAGCAGGCCATGGCTATGGCTTCCCACTGCCTACAGCACAACAGAGAAACTGGAGCAAATTTGGACTGCAAAAATAAAAAAAAACCAGCAATCTAAATTATTATTGATGTGTGCTAATTATAAAAAGTCCAGGCCTGAATAATACACGTCCCCCCCAAAACTGGTGGCGTTGCAAAAAAAAGGATTTCAATATACCAGTATTTTAATGTATTTTCCCCAAATCCTTTCATGTGTTTTTTATCATAGCCTTGAAGGGCTGTCTGTAGAACTCCAAATTTCTACCGGGCAGGCATTTTCACCATCAACAGCAGCTCATGAAAGAGGTGGTACATCACCCTCATTTCCAAGCTGGTAAAATCCGGGTCTGTGCTTGGGGCTGGCCAGCTCCCAGCAGTTTGTTTGAAAGTCAAGAATGTGCCATGGTTTAATTGCGCTCCTAGGCCGGGGTCTAAATGAAAGCCCCGTTATAAAGAGCAGTCTCAGAGGAGAGGTGCACACTCGGGTTTTTCGCCCGAATTGATTACTGCTTAACTCGGGGTAGTTAACACGTTTGTAATGTCTGGTCCTGGGCACTTCCCAGGTATTTGTTGCAGGATACAAACATTTGTGGTTTGTAAAGTAAACAGGTCCACCGACATTTTTTCGGCTCGGATTTATTTCTGCTCGCAAACTATCTCAATGGCCTGGTTGAAAATGCTCCGCATCCAAATGAAAAGTGAAAGAAAAATTAATATCTTTTTTCACGTCTAGACTAAGCCATTTTTATGGGCCACCCCACAGATTTTGGCGTCACCTTCAAAGTGTGAAGCCCCTGATGATGAACACRGGTGCTGGTGGGGCAGGTGTGGGGTGGCCACCATGGGGCAGAAGGAAAGGTGATGGTGAATGTGGGGTTTGTGCCTTCCCAACGTGAGTCAAGGCTGGGTTGATCCTGGAGGGTCGTGGATGTGTAACTGAGGAAGTTTTTGAAAGAGATCATGAACAAAAAAAAAAAAGAAAAAAACAGAGCAAGAATGGGGCTCATCAAGAGATGGAGCAGCMCAAGAAAAAAGTGAAGCACGTGGCCACACATGTGGGGGACTCTCTGTCCATACTGTTCTGCACAATTATCCACAAAAAAAAAGGAGTTTCACCAGGGCAGAGCTCCAGCATCGTTCCTGTGGCTGCCTCACGTGGGCTGCGAGGGCCAGGCCAGGTATTTGTATACAATGCACAAGTCCCTGGGCTTATCTGCTCCAAGTTTCCATATCTTGATAAGGCATTGTCCACGAGCCTCAAGAATTTCAATGTGTTTGCTAGGGCCAGGCTGGACCCTCCCCAAATATTTGCTCCAGCACACAGACTGGGTTTGCTGTAACCCTGGCCATCCATCTGTGCCATGCAGTGCCAGGGGGATGGATGTAAAGAAGCTGCACAGCCCAGCTCTACCATGGAAGAACTTCCCTACCTCTGCACCAAAACAGGGGAAAAAAAGGTTTTTCAGGCACAGCCTTGCCCAACCACAGCATTTCAGGGCTGTGTTGACAAAATTTAATGGTTAGAGACGCAACCCCTTGAGCAGGAGGGGATGGCAGAACCTCAGTGGGCTCTGTGTTCTGCACTGAGCCTTCAAGAGGCACAGTACACACAAAAAAATCTCACCAGCAGCCTTCAAAGCCTGCTCTTTGCTCCCATTTATCTTATCTAGTGCTCCACTGAAGTATGGATTTACATAATGCCCACCTAATATATTAATGTCGCTATTCATTGAGAGGATCTTGACACTGTTTTCTTTGAAAGTCTTGGCAGAAAAGATCGAGCTCCTTACAACAGAAGAGGTTTTTACAGCTCTGAAAAGGATTTTCTCCCCCATTTGTATTCTGAATCCTTTCACAGAGGCTGTTTGCTTCTGTGATAAGAGCCAGGCCCAAAAACTCAGSAGTGGTAGGATCCAGAGTTTGGGTTAGTAGCACATTACAAAATTACAGCACTTAAATCACTGACTCAGCATGAACCATTTGTTCCACACCCCCTTTCTAGGTTCAAGCTTTTCCCAAAAATTACCTTGCAACACAGCCTTTTAATAGCCAGAATGGGTCAAGCCTGGCCCATTCCTACTTGTCACACACATTTCCAGTTAAAAAACTTTTCCATTTTCTCTTTAAGCACACAAACTTCTCTTCCTGCTTCACTTTTCTGTGCCTTTTTGATTTTGCTTTGGACACTGGATTTCCAAGGGCTGAAGAAATGCCTGTAAAGAAGAAAAAAAAGCTGTTCAAGTTATGATATTGACCTAAACACAGCTCAAATTACTTTACAAATGCACACAAAGTYTTCTTGCAGACCACAGCATCAAACCACTAAAAGGAGGCTGTTTTCCCTCTAAAGCCAAGCAGATTCCCTGGGATATATATCCAGACTATCTTTTYCTTTATTTTTAACAGGATCAGAAAATACTTGCTTTTTTATGAATGTTTGGGCATAAATGATTCTTCCAGCCAAAGGCAGACTAATAAAAATGAGAAGTCCATTACCCATTTTATTTTAAAAAGTGGTAATGATTAGATCTTGGAATAAATTTTGGGGTATGGGGTTAGTGGTTGATCTTTCTACCTTCATATCTTGCCTTTATGGTGCACCTGAACACAAAATATTGGGCTCAGTACAGGAGGTGATGAAGTTAGGTGGCTTCAGCTCTCTGGAGACTCAGTCTATGGCATTAATGGTCYCTTCTGATCTTCAAAATCTGCAAATTTGCTCTGAATCAGGGATTATGAAATAGCAAAGAGCAAATCCCTTTAAAATTGGCAGTAAATGTCAGGAACTACACTTTAAACACACAAAGGCACAGGTTCACTGACAGCTGTTGCCCAACAGCCCACAAATAACTCGTGTGCTCTGTCACAGACCCTTCATCTCCTTTATCAGTATTGCCAACAACAAACACTGAATGTCAAAATCCTCCTGTTTCCAAACCACGAGACTGTTTTGAAACACTTGGATTCAAAAATGAAAGAAAATGACACTCACCTCCCCACAAAGGATGCATTTTGGGTTCTCATTTCACTTGTCCTCAGCTGCCCACCACTCTTCAACCCTCCTGTCTTCAGCAAAGCCTTGTACCAGCAGCTGCTGGGAAAGTGGGGAAAAATGCACCCCAAGAGATGTCTTTTGGGGTAACAAACCCAACTGCAAAAGCACAGATCACACAGGTCTGACAAGGCACTGSTCTCATTTGGGTGTTTTTCATTTTCTCATCAGGGACTGCCAGCCAGGGTGTCTCTGTGACTGAGTGTGCTTGTGTGGGCATCAACACCTGATAGGAGGTCAGAAAACATGGGTAGATCTTGATGTGCCTCAAAGAAACCCAGCCCTGATTTTACTCTTTCCTACTGGACTTGCATGAAAAGCTCCTAATAATAGYCCTCAAAGACTATTTCACACTATTTCACATTTCACAGAATCACAGAATGGTTTGGATTGGAAGGGATATCAAAGATCATCTTGTTCCAAACACCCCTGCCCTGGACAGGGACACCTTCCACTATCCCAGGTTGCTCCAAGCCTCGTCCAACCTGGCCTTGGACACTTCCAGGGATGAGACAGCCACAGCTTCTCTGGGCACCCTGTGCCAGGGCCTCCCCACMCTCACAGGGAAGAGTTTCTTCCTGCTGTCAAATCTATCCCTGCCCTCTGTCACTGTGAAGCCATTCCCCGTGTCCTGTCACTCCATGTCCTTGTCCAAAGTCCCTCTCCAGCCYCTCTGGAAGGGGCTCTGAGGTGTCTTTGGAACCTTCTCCAGGGGAAGACCTGCAGCTTTCCCAGACTGGCTCCATGGCAGAGGGTCTGCAGCCCTCAGATGATCCTTGGGGCTGGTCTGGCTCCAGCAGCTCCATGTCCTTTTATGATGAGGACTCCAGAGCTGGACACTCCATGTGGTTTTTGCTGTTTCTTGACCCATTCTTGCTCACATTTTCCATGCTCAGACAGTWCCTTGGTGGCTGAGAGGTTGTTGCTCTCTGTATCACACACCCCACCTGAAGGCATGAGAGAGAACAGASCGAAACAGAAAAGAGCAAAGGAGCACAGAACTTAAACTCACATGAAAAATAATTGCATAAAAGGGGAATCTTGCTTCCCAAAATAGGCTGGCACCAGGCTGTAACACGAGACCCTTTTGCTGATGCCAGATGAGGAGAGTGAGCTCAACATGACCGCCTGCCCTTACAAGAACTCAGCCTGGACAACACAGAGCTCTCTCTGCTGCGGCWTGAGACCTTTGATTTTAAAAGAAAGCAATAAACAGCACCTTGCTTCAAAAGTTTCACGATCCATAGAAATTAAACCTGGCCAGTTCAAAGGGCTATTATTAATGTGCCTTCTTGTGCAGATATGATCTCAAGAAAAACACACATCTAGGACTAATAATAACAAATAATAGAGTTATTCATACAGCTGCTGCTTACACGATGGCAATTTCCCCATAATTGCAGGCAAAGGGAATGGGCATACAAACAGCAGTCTGTAGTGCCTCTGCCTACTCAGGGCTTGGGTTGAAGCTATTTCTTGTAGGTACATATACTTTGGGGAAGAAAAGTATTTCAAACTCCAACAGAACCTCAATAAAACTCTCCTGCATCCCTGCCTGGTGCTGTGTTCACACCAGAAAAACACAAGGAAAAGAAAAATAAAAGGCATGAGCACAAAGGTGTTTCAGAGGGAGAGAGAGGTATTCAGACCTGAGAACCTTTTGCTCAGCTGGAGAGAGAGTGAAAATGCTCAGGAGAGATGGCCATAAAGCCACCTGCAGCACTTGGACCTCAGCACCCTCCTCAGCAGGGCCAGGGCACAGAAAATGGTGCTGGCAATCCCACAGTGCTCATGGAGTTGTTAAATTCAAGGTCACCTGCAGYGTGCACACAGGGCAGGGAGGGAGCCTGGTGTCTGTCCCGTAGTTTCTGAACCTCCAGGCASCCACCCACAGCCAGGGAACTGTCACCTGTCTGCTCCTCACACCTTTGYGTGCACCTTCCTGGGTGCTGGCCCTCAGAGCCACAGCTCTGAGCTGGGCTGAGCACAGCTGTCTCTCCTGAGGAGCCTGCTCATGGCCATGGCTTACTTGAGAGGTGATAAAAGCAAATAATTTTTGCTCAAGCTGAAGGCTGGTAGGGGTTAATCCSACCTTCCTCCCAGGAGAAAACAGATGTGGGACGGGAGAGATGTTGGACACTCCCCCTCCTCATCCCACATCAGCAGGAAGACATCTGTAAGGTAATGAGAAAGGAAAATCTCCCAGGCAAGAGCCATATCTCGTGGTGCTTCTGCTTCCTCCCAAATCCCATCAATGGCCTGGGGACAATCTGTTTTATTTCATAAACAAGGTGGATGAAGCAAAGGTAATTCCCTCATTGGGAAATGTTTTGCAGCTCAGAGCAGCTGCATTTCCAGTCACCTGCAGCTGTCCCCAGGCTGCACAYCTTGGGTGACACCGAGGGACACGGCATGAACAGAGAGCAGTGTGTGCAGCGTGCTGTGTGTCCGAGCACCCAAGGGGCTGGCAGCATTCAGAGGAAAAAGAGAACGGGTGAATGTACACCTTGACTTGTAGATGATGCCTTTGTTCTTCACTCTGTCCCATGATTTTSCCATCCTGGTGGCCCAGCACTCGTCTGAGGTGGTGGAATGATCCCAGGGAAGCTGCACCACAGTGAGATGGCAGCAGATGGGAAAATTCCACTTCCTGGACCCTCGGATTTTTTTTCCCCCTCATCCAGATGGGATCCTCACTTTTCGATTGCTGCCACGATTATACTTTCAGAGCCCAGGGCTTCATTCGGGAGCCCAAATTCCCACCTTGGATGCCCTCTAGTGCTGAGTGTTGAGAGCAGAGGACCCTCGTGTGTACCTGGAGCTGCTGGGAGGAAAATCATCTCCACTCCTCTTCCAGGGGCTGCTGGCTTATGCCAGACTTTATTATCCAAGATCCCACTGAAAATCACCTGTGATTTGAGTTGATAAAATTCCTTCTGACCACTTCTTTATCTACATTTTTTTTTTTTGTCTCTAATACAGATGATTTTCAGGAAAAAGCAACCACATTGGCAGCACATAGCCAGGAGATGGGACACCTTCAGAAGGTAATATTTTCTGGACTCATCTAAAATGTGTTTGGATGGTTTTTGTTCCCTAGAGTTGAACCACCCAGCTGAAGGGCTGGGGTTTGTCCCAGTGCCAGGTTACAGGGCTGAGAATCCTCAGCCAAACTCCAAGGTCCAGGCACTCTAAAGAAGAGGGAAGTGTATTTTTCCCAACTCCAGCACTACATTTTGCTCACTTTCCAATGCTGCTGGTTGGGAAGTTTACATTGGCTATCAGGAAAAGTTTCTTCACCAAATGGGTTGTCAGGTGTTGAAACAGGATGTCCAGATGGAATCACCATCCCTGGAAGTATTTAAAAGATGTGTAGATATGGCACTTGGGGTCATGGTTTGGTGGTGGCTGGACTCAATGACCTCAAAGTTCTTTTCCATGCAACCTAAATGATTCCATGATTTTTCTGTGTGRTGTCCACAGAATGACCACAGCACGTGCCAGTGCACAAAGTCCTTCCACCATTCACACTCAGTCCCCAAAAGCATCATGAGGCTCACTGAGACTAAAAACCCCCCTCTTCCTCCTCCACACCCCAGAGCCCAGGAGCACACCCCTCACATGTCCTGGGTGCTCCACAGTCACCCAAAGCATCATGAGGCTCACTGAGGCTAAAAACCTCCCTCTTTCTCCTCCACACCCCAGAGCCCAGGAGCACACCCCTCACATGTCCTGGGTGCTCCACAGTCCCCAAAAGCATCATGAGGCTCACTGAGACTAAAAACCTCTCTCTTTCTCCTCCACACCCCAGATCCCAGAGCACACCCCTCACCTGTCCCCAAAAGCATCATGAGGCTCACTGAGACTAAAAATCCCCCTCTTCCTCCTCCACACCCCAGATCCCAGAGAACACCCCTCACATGTCCTGGGTGTTCTGCAGCTCCCGAGGATGAGCCCAGCTCCGTCTCACCCAGCCCAGGTCTCACCTTTGCACTGCAGTGCAGACATATCCCCAGGCCATGTCTATCCACCCCGCTCAGGCTGTTCAGGAGCTGGCAGGGAGCAAGTCAGGTCTGGTTTTGGAGCTGCTGAGTGGCTCTGGGGTGCCGAGCCAGCCGAATTTGCCTGGGCGCTTTGCCAGGCTGCAGCGGCTCCACAGCTCAAGGTTGGGGCAGAAAGCTGTTCCTTTATGGCCCCTGCTCCTGCACAGCTCCCCATGGCTCCTCAAGAGCTGTGGCACACTCCCTCACACCATTTATCATGCTTTCCTCCTCCTCTGCTGGCATTTTGTCCTTGCAGAGCTGGCACATCGCAGCTCTCACTGACACGAGGCCATCAGGAGCATCCCGGCGTCCCTGTGGTCATCCATTGCTGCTGCCTCGCATTTCTGAGGGACAAGGCCTGACCCTGCTCATGGAGAAGCTAAAACAATTCACTTAGAGGCTTGCCTGCTGTTCTATTAACCGAGCTTTTCTCATCTGCAGTTTTGAGCAGTGCAATTTCCAGATCAAAGGCCTGCCCTGCTCCCATGGCCCCGTGTAGGCCCTGCCTCCAGCAAAGGTGGGACACTCAGCCCCAGCCTGCAGAGAAGGCAAAACTGCACTAAACACTGCTCTTATTCACACACAGCCATGCCCAGGTAACTGGCTTTAATGTGGGGAGAATAAACCTGCTCGAGTGGTGTCGGTCAGAGCAGGCCCTGTAGTGTGTTTAAGGAAAACTGCTGGACAGCACTGCCCGTGAAAAAACTGCAATYACCTCTGACCTGAGGAGAGGAGGAGCAGCTGGACACTGTCCTGAGGGCAGGACACAAAGCAGGGGCTGCTACACCTCCCACCAGTCAGAGGAATGTTTGTGTCAGGCTTTTGGAGCAATCCTCAGCTCCTGTTTGTCCAAAGATGCTGTTCATACTCAATCTGGTTTCTTCAGTGTATTACCAACAGTCCCATGTGTGCCCTTTCCTCTCCTTTTTCCTATTATTCTGCAGGACAGATTTTAAATGGGGCCATCACGGAA
>NW_026624063.1:130135-141762 GCF_030028575.1 Malurus melanocephalus
GCACAGCAATTCTGGGCAGGAAAACAACAGGGCATGGGCAGAGCCAGTCCCACCAGTTATATTGGAATGCACACGTGATCTCTGTAGGGCATGATTAAAATCCCCAGCCTGAGGGCATAGGAGAAGATCCTGAGGGTTTTTTAGCTGGTTCTCCTCTCCAGAGTCAGCTCCCCCTTGGAGCAGGGTCCCAAGACAGCCTGCAGCCCCCTGAGCTCTGCCCTCTCTGCCTTGGRTGCTGGCTGAGGCCATCTGTGTGACAGCTCATGAATCACTCTCAATCAGCAGCAAACCAGCCAGCCCCAGACCTGAAAGGAGCCAAATCTTGCTCTCATTGATCAATTCAATTATTCCTCACTGATCAATTCAACTATTCTTCACTTAAAAACACAGTCTCACTCTTTTTACTCTCTCATCTGAGCCACAAGCAGAAGCTCCATGCTGAGAGGGGTCTCTTTCCTTGTTAGAAGCTGTATTTTTTTGCTGTGCAGGGTGCATTTGCTGTGCGTGCTGCTGATAAAACACAGGCTGTGGTTTGACAAATCAGGGCAACCGTCCTGTTCACAGCCCCGCTGAAGAGAGGGCTGCTTGATGCTGAACATTTCCKTATCTAATCTTTCACACTTCAGCATTTCTTCATGAAAAGCATTGATAATTAAAAATGCAGAAGGGGATGATCATGGGGAGAGATTAAAGAAGTCGAACAAAATATTTGAAACAATAATAGCATCACATTACAGGGAACAATGTCTTCTATTAACTGACTGCTGTGCARCAGCGCTGAGGGATCCCAGGCTGTGGCTCAAAATCCCTCTGTGTTAGGTGACAAGATCTGCTATAAAAAGCAGACAAACTCCCTACAGGATGCAAAAGGCAGCCCAGCAGATGTTTACATCTCCAATTTCTCTGACACAGATCCYTAATTTCTTCCTGGCTTTTTACTGAATTCCAAAGGTTGATACGATGCTGCCTGAATCAAGATTTGAGGTGCTCTATTCTTCGAGCTACTCTGCTTTTCATGAAGAGAGATTTACATCAGATGATACATCAGTTAAAAATAACTGGGAAATATCAAGTAATCATAAGTACACGTCCCACAGGTCTGCATATCTTGAATACAGAAATGACTCTCATTTATGCTCTAAACAATGAGTCTCATTTTTGCCCTTGGATATATCATACACAATGCCTTCTGTTTTGATGGGAGTTTTATTCTGGAAAACCATCTTAACAGACACTGCTCTGTGTTTGTGTCAAGGAAAGCAGACAAAAAAACCTCTGCTTTGCAGCTGGAGTAGGATGGGATATGAGGTTACTCCTTGTGGGATTTTTTTTAAGGGTCTGTGCTRGTTTTGGCTGAAGTAGAGTTAATTTTCTTCGTAGGAGCTGGAATGGGCCTGTATTCTGGATTGTGCTGAAAAGAGTGTTGATAACAGAGCCTCATCCTTCATAAAAACAGGAAAGCAYTGCACTCCAAATGAAGGATAAGCAGCAGAAGGAATCCAGACTTTCAGCTATGAGTTCCACAAAAGAACCCCACAGACTTTCTTCATTAGGGCTCAGCACCAGGGCTTCCTTAAGAGTAAAAAYTGCTTCTACTGCATGTGGGGATCCTGCATGATGACCCTACATAAAATATTGGTTACATGGAGTGAAGAGAGGGATGGAATTCAGAGCCAGCCTGGATAGCACRGCTCTTCTGCAAGACAAAGGAAGTGAGTGATTTCATGTGCAGCTCTGTGTAAAGGTCTGGCCATCCAGAGTCKTTTCACTGCACAGCTCAGCAGGAGATGGGTCTGGTTTCCATTCCTTCCTTTTAGCCACAGTACAGCAAAATCAATTCACTTAAAGCACTGGAGGGGAACCGCTGTACAAGAGCTCAAAATGCCTTAAATTGCAAAACTAGCCATTAGCAAAAAATCCCTTCTTCCATTCCTCACCTGTATTGCTGCAATCACTTTAAAAAAAAAGAGAAAAAGCAGCAGACACAATTTATTTATTATTTATCATTTATCATTATGAACACAATTCCTCAACACAATTACACTCCTGGTAAATGTCCAGTCTCTGATGTAGTTTTGAACCATTCCCACATGTCCTACCACTGGATACCAGGGAGAAGAGCTCAGCACCTCCCTTTCCATGTCCCAGAAAGCTGATTCCAAGTGACACAAGTCTAGCACCCTTTGCCATTCCCCCCAGGATGTGTCCTCCAGTTCTGTTCCCCTCCTCTGGATGCATTCAAGGACCTTCAGGAGGAACAGGACAGAAAAATTAAAAAAAAAAAAGAAACCAAACAAGAAAGAAAGGAGTCAGAATTGGCACTTTATGAAGTGAGAATAAAGACTCACATAAATATGGTCAAGTGAACGTAAAGCATGAGTTGGAGACAATTGAGATGTAACACACAATGAGGAATTCAACAAATAAAAAAGCTCTCAATATTAGGATGCATTAATTTGTTCAGCAAATCCCTCTGCTCCTACTTGTCCTAACTAATCTGATGTCTAAACCAGAACTTGTGCAAGGAAAAGGCACATCAGAAGAGGTGAAAAGGAGCAGAAGCAGGATTTTTCCCACTAAAACCTCTCATATTTTACAGCTYTAGAGCCCGTGATCACACATGGGATAACCTTCAGCAGCCGAGTTTGCAGGTTGTCCTACAAGACGTGCTGTCAATCACTGTATCAATCATTGCTCTCGTTCTTTTTCTCATGCTTGCATTCCAAATCAAACTTTCTCAGCAAAGCTGCTGCTCAGTCTCAAGGAGGGTTAAAYGGTTTTCCAGCTGATCCTTGGCCATGGTTTCTTTCCACTCCGCTCAAAGCAAGGGCCAAATCCGAGCCTGGCTCYGCGCCATCTGCTTTCAGTATCACTCGATAAGTTCCTTTAGTCTGGAAAACCCTTCAGATTTATCTCCCACTCCTCCCATGCAGAGATAACAGCCAAATCCCAAGCACCTTCGCTGAACATGTGCGGCTCAGATGGTCGGGGAGCACAGCAAGGCTCCGTTTCCACGTGCCAGCTTACAAGACCCAAAGTCATCTGTTGTTTCCTCCTTGTTACACAGCCCAGCCTGGTCCAGATATGTCACTGAGGGACTCCAYGAGACCTCATTTTATTACTAATTAAGCTTTGTCACTGTAATTCCTGCACAGAGATACGTGCTGGTGTAGGGCTCTCTGGGGAACCTCACGAGATTCCACCTCCATCTGCTTCTTTCGGATTTTCCCTCCTGGCCCAGCAAACTTGGCAAAACCATTTTGATTTCTACTCAAGGGGGCTGTGAAAAATGAAGATTCTCATCTGAGGGCAGGTCTCCATAGACTCCTGCAGAGGATTTGAGCACAKCTCCCACGGCCACGCCAGCCCCGAAGCTCCCATCCCAGAGGGCATCCTCAGGCTGGAAGAATTCCATGGCCTTAGCAGAGCAGGAGGGATTAAACCAGTATGGCTGACTGACAGAAATTGTAAAACCAGATTAGGAGAGCTCATCTTGAGGCAGCAGGAGCAACTGATGGGAAGGCCAGCTGTGAAAATCGCTTTCATTAGCACAAGGCATGAGAATGAGCCAAAAATGCTACTGTAGGGTGACGTCTGGTACCACACGACTCGGTTAGAAAATACTTGCAGGATTATTCTAATGTAACATTTCCCAAATTAATCAGTAAACTCCTGACACAACACACACTGAAGTCCATGGGAAAAGCCAACTGCTTTCAGCAGGCATCGGGGAAAAAAAGTGGAAAATTATATTAATGCACAAACTTGTAATAGGACATGAGTAAAATGATATCTCTGCTTCTAAAAGCAGCCATAGCAAGACTGCAAAAATTAAATTGATGCACAAACACACAATACAGCATAAGCAAAACATGATATCCCAGACTATCTAGTACTACTGCTGCATCTAGTGGGAATGGTTAGGGTGTCRTGAGGCTGCTACTTAGGAACAAAAAAAATAGAGACAAAAGATTGTTATTTCTCATGATAGAGGTTTGGGGTTGTTTGTTTCTAACATGGATGGTTAAATTTAGGTTTATTTTCCCAGTATGYTGATGAATTAGTAAAGAAAGCATCAGACAGAGGTTAACTCAGAAGCCTGGGAAACAGGGAAGACACCCTTCAATACGTGTGGTTTGTGGTTTATCTTCTGATTGGTAAAATAAGAGTAACATCCTTTGGTGATGATCCTTTGGCCCTAACTCGTTGTGATTTTTCCATGGCAATAGAACACACAGGTTGGAGAGGAAATTCCCTTAGGAATGCTGCAAGTTGGTGTTTGCACACACGTTTTTGAGGGTTTGTACMTGGTCAGGTTGCTGTGCTGTGAACAGTTCCCCCACTTTAGCTGATGGACCATCACTACCCATGGAAGAGGTCTCATCTCCCTATGGAAAAATTGTAATTCCAGGCTTYATCAGTGACAGGGAAAGCCTGGGTGCATGAAATTCCTGCAGAGCAGCCGAGGGACAACAATTTCTTGCACAATGGCAACTTGTACTAAAGCCTTTAGCAATTATTTCTCATCAGAGCTGCWGGATAATTAAGGCTTCTCTCCAAATGAGTGTGGCTGCTCTCACACGTTCCCCACTGCGGCCGTGCTGAGCTCRGTGACCCACATAGGGATGCTGCTGCAGCCTCAGAAGAGCCTCCAAMTCACAGCCATGCTGAAATGCCAGTTATGGAATCAAAATCTGTTCTGTGGCAACTTTTGCACCACCATTACACGCATGGAACTTCTCATCCTCTAGGATGATGCCACTACAATTGATGTGCAATGAGGGGAATACACATTTTTYCCACCAGCTGGCAAAAATCTGAATTTCTGAGTGTACATCCTGATGCAAAGGCATTGATGGCCCTTTGGCTAATTATCCATCTCTAAGAGGCTCTGTGATTTGTATCTGATCTGGTTGGGATTCAGGCTGATGCAGCGGTAGTGGAAGATCTCTACTGCTCTTGCAAATAAACTTGCAAATAAATCGAGCCATCCTGTTGCCATGCCATCCTAATTCATAAAGCAAGATTTGCTCTCAGTTCCACCTCTCCTTGCTGAGCACAGGTCTAGGAATATGTGAGAGACCATTCAGTGAATGTCTGTAACTTACACCCACTCCATCTTCATGCCACTGCAACCTACACACAACTAGATTTCACTCCCCAGACACATTTTCTTGATCCGTGTTCAAAATCTGAGCGAGTGAGGTTTTACATTTGTCCAGACTTCTTTCCTTGCCTTGCTGGCTGCCACATGGCTGGAATACAGATGCACAAAATGTCTGGGAAGGTCCTGATACAGCCTCAGTGTGAGCTCCTTCCTCCTGGAAGGAGATCCCTCTGTCACTGACTGTGGCTATCCAAAATTATTCAGGCTGCTCTCTCAAAAATATATTCAGGGGGTTAGGGGGAGGGGGGAAAACTCATGCTGTCAGAAATGGATTTTTAATTTGATTTTTAATCAACCRTCTTGCTACTCTGGTTTCCCACATCTCCCACCAAAACTCATTCCCATGATGGARCCTAAAATGCTTTTCTTAAAACCTTAAACCAATATATTCCTATGCATGGAATTGTCTCCATCTTTTTCTCCCAGTAGTTGGTTTATTAAAAATACTTAATCTGGACTAGACCAGTTCCTCAAGAACTCACCCCAATGGCTTTTGAAGGAAAATGCAGAGCCTCTATAAAATATCAGAGACAGAATTTCACAGCCATAACAGTGAGGGAAGCATCAAATCTAGGGACATAATCACACYGAGTTCCTGATGATCCTTGTAATGGGGGAGATTATTTAAAGTCATACATCTTCTGAAGTTTTTTTCCAATTTAATAATATTTGAAAGAAGCCACTCAAGCCTCTCCAACCAAGATTTCTGATGCAAGAACTCCCCACCGCAGACCAAAAATAGCAGAATTATGAGCGCTAAAAGTGTCTAGCAAGACTTTTTATTTTAATTCATATTTGAGAAAGGTTTCTAGCAGCTGGAGAAAGTAAGAGCCGTATTCATAAAACCCTTGGCTATTTGCCACACAAATGGTGCTTTTATTGAGTGGGGGGCAGTGGRGGGAAGGGGGAATGTGCCTATTCCGCATCAGGAATGTGTTTCTCTGATTCATAAATCCTCCTTCTCTCCCCCAGCTGACTAAAGGAAACCTTTCTCAGTTTGCCACTGTGATGAGAGAGGGTGAGAGTGATTCCCTGAGAGTGCCAGGGCCAGGCACAGGAATTTCAGTTAAAACAAATTTAATAACATGGTTATTAAAAACACACACACAAACAGGACTATGTGCTACAGCCCAGCTGAGGGACAACAGCAGGGACAAATCTGTCAAAGGTACAGCCAACCCATCATAATCACAGCCTGCCACCGAGTGTAATGCCCTGCCATAAATACAGACATTTTTCAGAGCAGCTCAGAGAGTTTCCAGCCTAAAATGCCCTCTCAGACACAGGCGGGGAGAAGGAATGAGTTATGAGGATGGGGAACTGAAACACAGACAGATTGAGGGCTAAATAAAAATAATATAACATCTAGGTTTACTTTAAAAATGGTGATTGAAGGTGATATGTTGACACAACTGGAAATGGGAACTAGAACTCCTGATTTCCCCCAGGAAAGGCTTTGTRCTGACCTGCAAGTGCCACAAGGCACTAAAGATGCTCCTAAAATGCAGAGGAATATCAACCCCGTGGGTTGTTCTGGGCTTAGTGACCTCACAGCTCAACCCTGTTAAAAGTGGAGCCATTTGGGTTAATAAGAGAGGTCTAACTTTTGGCAGATTCCCAGGTGGGGAGCTTAAAAGCAAAAGTAAAATAAAAGCCACTTAAACATTAGGGCTTGGCAGCAGCCAAGTGGAAGGTTTGGATGGGGATTTTTCTACTTCAGCTCAGCTCCATCTCTCCTACTTTGGGTACTCAGAGCCTTAACTGCACATAACCCTTGACAGCTTGCCCAGCATCCCACAGGGGCTGAACCCAAATCCTGAGGTCCTGGCTGAGACATGAACCAGGCACTGGACGTGCAGGGACTGAGCTCTCAGCATCCCTCCACCCCAGGCAGGAACATCTGCACTCCACAGCCCCGTCCAARTAACAGATTCTGACACTTCAATAAGCCTCACTTCAAGTATTTCTTATTTCATACCATCTGYGTGTGGTTTAATTTTAGTCCTATTCTTGTCCTGGCCATTGTGGACGTGGAGAACATGCTGTTCCTCTCTGTTTGCTGCAGTGCTCTGATACAGAAAATGCTTCAGACGGGGCAAGGAAAGAGTGTTCTGAGCCTGCAAGGTCATGGATCTTTAAACAACATTTCATTCTGAGTTCAAAAAAGGCTGGATCTACTGCACAGGCATAAGACCAAAGCCTGAACTCTTCCTCAGTCTGTCCCTGGAATAAATGCTCATGGCTGCAAAGCAAAGGGTGACGATGAACTTYGAACTGCTCCTCACCAGCAGCAAGGGCCTTCCCAGTGGAGATGGGATTATCTCACAGATTATCTAAAAGAAAACATACTTGGCAAACTGCTGAAAAAAAAAAATGCTGCAGGCAGCTCACATAGTCACTGCTTTTGCCTTCACCCTGCTACAAGTTATCAGGATTTACTGCTGAGGCTACAAAGTTTCTGTAGGAATTGTGCTGCCCACAGCTTGCAAGGAAAAGGAGGGTAAGACTGCATGAAAACAAAAAAATACACCCTGACCTTTCCATGTGGCTCACCTCACACCCATACTGGGCTTCAATTTTGTGGATAGAGCCTGAATTGTTAAGGCTRGAAAGGACCTCTAAGATCATGGAGTCCAACCRTAAAGATMTGCTTTAAAAATAAYCCCCCCAACCAAACCATCACACTAATCACAAAGCATATAAAAAATAATGGGAATTCATTACTGTTACATTCTAACAGGTTGAGGAATCTAATTAGTCATTTATGGCCTTAATGAATTCTTATSCAGAAGTCTCATTCTCACGTAGGAGTAATCCACTCTGAAATAATGTCCTCCAGCACCCAATGCTTGCACAGGCAAGCAGTCCCTCCTCAGCAGCCTCCTCATGAAATGAATGTTCATCATGTGCATGCTTAAAATGGCTTATTTTCAATGCAAGAAATACCACACTCCTTCCCCACTCTAATTCAGAGTTTCCAGCGCACATTCCCTTCAGAGCATCACATATCAGCACACAGATTTGCACCCAATACCAACAAGAGACCATAATAGATTTTGGCCCCACATCCATTACATTTTTGGAATAACATTGCTTGTTGTTCTATTATATTATAATCACAAGATTGTATTTGAACAACTAATAATTTTAATAACCCCCAGAAAAGTTAATTTCTGATGCTGTGGTGCAAATGGCTCGACATCTGCTCTTGGCCGCTACATGGRGTTTGATAAATGACATCACTTACAYAATATAAATGGGAATTGCTTGGTTACAAATCTAATGGGCATAAGCTGCCTCTGATGCATGCAGTTCCTCCAACATTCAAAAAAACCCGTTTCACATGGCACACTTCACCCGCTGCTGCATTATCTCATTAACTATCTCCTCCCAAAACAGGCTGGGAATGCAAATCCTACTGAAAATCCACAGATTTAGGGCACTTACAAGGGCTGGATAGCACATCCCAGAACTTCAGCCTTTGTGTTAACAGATGCACAGCATCCCTGGCATTTTTTTTTGGTCATGTTGAAGTGGAAAAATACAGCACCCAAATGTGGTGACAGGGGCAGAGTGCTGAGATGGGAGGCTGGACATGATTTGAGATTTTTGGCTACAAACCCTTCTGTAGTTTCACGAGGGTAGCTGAAGCCAGTGTTGCAAAAGGCAGCATCCAGCTTTTCCTGGGTGCCCTCCCAGCCCTTTAGCACCCTGCTACTTAGCCCTGCATTTCCAAAAAGCCCCTTGAATATCAAGCAAAGGCAGTTTGATGCCCAAGACAGCATCAGCAAAATGTGAGTGTGTGGTGAAAGCCTCTGTGGGAGCTGAAATGGATCTGTGTTTCTGTCCAGGACTCCTGCACCCACAAAAGGGTGCAGAAAAATTCCACATTTTAGCACTCAGACCTAATTTCTCCTGTAAATCCAGCCCTGGAAGCACACCAGGAGCAGCGAAGGGCCAGGTATTCCATGGCAGATTTCCCTGTGCCATCACACAGTCCCTGTCTGTGGGGAGAGTGGATGTGCAGCCAGCGTGGGTGGGGGTGCTCCTGGCTGGCACTGGGGTGTAACAGAGGCACAGGCGGCACAGCAAGAGAGAACAAGCCCTGGCAGGATGGATTTAATAAGCTCAAACCCAGAAAAACTGACTGTGAACTCAGAGTGTCTGAAAAAACAAGAGACAGCTGGCCACAGAGGAAACAGAGGCATGTGAGGGTGCCCTCCCCTAAAGAGAGACATATATCCTGCTGCTCAGACAAGGGATTTCTCAATGAGTAGGAAAAAAGAAAATAGAAAAAGGAAAAGAATATATAATTTAGAGATTGCGAACACCCAGCTTCCAGCTGGACTGAACAACACACAGTCTACATTTGATTTGTGTTTTAAATAAGCTGCAGTGCTACTACACCAAAACAGATTCATTCAGAGATGAATGTAAGTAAGCAGGAAGAAGAGATTTCTACCCTGCCTCACAGTCAAATACCATTTTGTGTGATCTGCACCAAAAATAAAAAYGCCACTTTGCCAGACACTGGAGTCTCCATCTCCTAGCAACACGCCCCACCCAGCCTTTTCCTCGAGACCCTTCAGCTCCTGTGTGCCAGCACAGCTCCCTTCCCCCGTGTCTGCAAATGAGGTATCCATGATACAGATACACACATAWGTGTATTCTTAAAATCCAGAAGGAAATTAAGTAAACATTCTCAAGCCTGAGCCRTGGCTCTGCTTTCCAGGAGCATMCCAGGCCCTGCTCTCAGCTCTCAACAACAGTGGTGAGGGTGGAAGGCACTCACCCACCTGGGGACATCCCTGCTGCCAAGGAAAGGGCTTTCTGTGAGTCTCTCATAAATTTTAAGCCCCCCCAAATACGTTCTGCAAATGAAAAACCTGATTAATAATGTTTGGATATTTCTAGTAGGCAGCTTCCATGTGCCAACAGGCAGGGGAAACACTCATGGCATCAGTTGGCTCTGAGATTTAGTGACCAGCTTTCAGGAAACAAGGACAGCAAAACAGTGCATCTCCATACAGCAAGCTCTTGTTAAACATATTAGTTTAACCACTAAACAAACACCTCTCGAGCTCACACTTATTTGTGCGTTGTTTCATTCAGGCACAKCCAGGGCTTGCCAGGACTGGAAGGGGAGATCAAACAAACCCCAGGTGCTTTCTGAGCAAAGACAGAGCAGAGCTGCCCAGAGCTTGCAGGGTAAAGGCTTGCATGGGCTGAMAACTTTGCAGCTGCCTGAAGGAGACAGAGCTTTCTCAAGCATTCCAGCAGATTGCAGCATTGCTATCTTATCCAAAGTTTACTGTTTGTAAATGCTGTTTCTCTTATGCTTTCATGCACACCAATTGTTCTGGTTGAACAGAGRTGGTTTCATTATACTACAAACCGTTTTCTGTTACAGCAACCTGCCTCTTCTATCCCCAGCTTGTTATTTTAGTTATTTATGTTATTGAATTTYTTGAATTAGGTTGCCATTTTATTATTTATGATAGCACAGTTGCATAGGCTGGTCATTATTTTATCAGACTCGTGTTTACACACGCTGTTCCAGCTTCCCAGACAGCGCTTTATTACCTTGGAGCACAGATTGCATTTGTGACTGCCTTCTGCTATTTCAGGCAGCTGAATGAGAAATAAAGAGCTACAAATTAACAGTTAAAATGTGGCAGGACTTTTCAGATAGTCTAGAAGCCAGTTTGGGTGTTCAACCATGCTACTTGTTTGGGATGCTCATCCATTCACTTTTTTTTTTAATGTAAACTATTCATGTGGTCCAGACAAAGTTTATGTTCTACTTAGGACAGGAGGGACAACATCTTGCTTTCGCAACRAAGTCTTTTGGAATTCTGGCTGAAACTGTCCCTTGAGTGCACCCWGCTCAAGGCACAGCTGGGCCTCAGAGGGTGCTTTTGGGGCCACACCTCCCACACCCTATGAGTGTCCATCTGTCCCTCCTGTAGGGATGTGCTCTTTGGGCCAAAAACAACTCCCTGGCTGGTGCCGCTCCAATATTGTCACCAAAAGCAGGGATTAAACAGAGGAAGAAGCCTCATCAAAAGTAGGGCATACCCCAGGGACAGTGCCACCCTCTGATGGGTGCATCCCTGGGCAGTGTGACATCTCTCACAGGCAGAAAAGGGTGCTCCTCAAGGACAGTGTGACCCTCAGTGGGTGACACTCCAAGGAGGGTGCCACCAGTAGTTCTCTGACATGTGCCACCCCAAGCCAGGTATGCCACAAAGAGGGTGACCCAAAAGGAGGGGGTGCTCTAAGGACCATGTCCCCACATCAGACAGGTGTACCCCCAAGGAGGGCAGAGCCTAAGGGTGGCATCACCACAGGGAGGATGTCACTGCAGGCAGGTGTGCGGCAGGGACAGTTTAATTCTGAGGACAATGACACCTGAGAAAGCGGTCACCTCCAGGCAGGTGCATGGCAATTGAGGGTGCAC
>NW_026624063.1:142623-166322 GCF_030028575.1 Malurus melanocephalus
CGGAGGGCGTCACCCCGGCAGGTGCCGCCCCCAGGGGTGTTCCCGGGCAGGTTCCCCGGGCCGGGGCGGTGTCCCCATCCCGCTGGGTCCCGTCCCCACCTGGCGGCGGGCTCTCCTCCCCGCCCCTGGGCGGCCGGGCCCGCTCCGCTCCGCTCCGCGCCGCTCCCCGCCCCGCCGGSCCGGCCCTGTGCATTGTGGTCCGGCGGCGGGGGGCGAACATGGCCGAGAAGCAGAAGCACGATGGGCGGGTGAAGATCGGCCACTACGTGCTGGGGGACACGCTGGGGGTCGGCACCTTCGGCAAAGTCAAGGGCTGAGTACCGCGGCCGCGGGCGGGGCCGGGCCGGGCCGGGTGCGCCCCTCGCCGCCG
The DNA here is from genome assembly GCF_030028575.1 of Malurus melanocephalus. Classification (NCBI taxonomy): domain Eukaryota; kingdom Metazoa; phylum Chordata; class Aves; order Passeriformes; family Maluridae; genus Malurus; species Malurus melanocephalus. The sequence goes on from NW_026624063.1 coordinate 142,994, forward strand.
CCTCCCTCCCGCCGCTCCCGCGGCCTCCCCTCCCCTCCGCGCCGGCATCCCCTCCCTTCCCTCTGCCGCCGTTCCCCCGGCGGCTCCCGCAGCATCCCCGGGGACAGCGGCCGGCCGAGCCGTTCCCGGGGCACACGGGCGGGGATGCGGCGGTGCCGGGCGGCCGCTGGGAGATGCGGCGCTTGTCCCTCGCTGCTCCGGGCTGGCGCAGCCCCGGCGCCCGCGCTGCCGGCCGGACCCACCAAAACTTTGCTGCGGCGCTCGGAGGGAGGCGATGGGGAGGCTGGAGCGCGCACCGCGTCCTGCCCCTCGGTGCCGGGAATGCGCTCCCGGCTCCTTCCCTTCCCGAGGGGCGGCAGGAGCTCCGGGAGCGAAGGGGGTTCGTGCTGCCGCCCCTCCGAGCATCGCCCCGCGGAGCCGAGCGCGCCCCGCAGCCCCGGAGCGGCTCCGGCAGGGATGGGCGAGCTGCGGCTGCTCACCTGGGCAAGGGAAGGCTCCAAAGTGACCTTAGAGCACCTTCCGGTGCCTAAAGGCGCTGCGAGAGAGCTGGAGAGGGACTTTTGGYAGGGTGTGGGGTGGTGGGGAGCGGCTTCATGCTGACAGGGGTATGGCTAGATGCGATATTGGGAAGAAATTGTTCACTGTGAGGATGGTGGGACCCCTGGCATAGGGTGTCCAGAGAAGCTGTGGCTGTCTCATCCCTGGAAGGGGTCAGGGCGAGGTTGGACGGGGCTTGGAGCACCCTGTGATAGTGGAAGTTCTCCCTGCCCATGGCAGGGGGTGGAATGAGATGAGGTCTCTTTCGACTCAAACCATTCCAGGATTGCAGGATGGGGGAATTGTGTCAGGTTGGGGCTCCACTCTGGAATTCCTTGGCCAGTCATGCTGGAGCAGCCAACTCACATTGTGAAGGCATCAGCTTTGCTTTACCTGGCTGTGAGGTTTGCAAATATTTGTGTTTTCTTGTGAATTCTGCCACTCTGTGGAAATTTTAGTTTTTAAACAAGATACCAAAAAAAAAAACCCAGAAAACCCAAAAAATTCACTGTCTAAGCCGTGTTTCCCAGTAGGAAATGGGTTTAGCTCAAGCCAGGGGAGCAGCTGCCCCACTCATTGATCCCCCACCCCACTGGGATGTGGCTGGGCAAAGGGGTGCTGTGCCTGCTCTCAGCGACTGCAGTTTTAAAATAAACCCAAATTGACAGCAGATGAAAGAAACCACCACAACCACTGCAGCTAAGTCCACCTGTGACCATTAATCACGCCCCTAAAAATATATTGCTGCGTTTAATCCCAAACCACAAATTTACTGTCTAAAGAATTATCAGAATAAATACTTCTAACAGTAAGGACCATTTAAATCACTCGTGTGTACGAGGAGACCTCAAAAAGTGCTCCAAAGACAGGTTTTTTCCTTGCAGACCAATTTAAACCTGCCAACAATAGCCTTTTTTTCCTTAACTAACACAAATACCACCCACCCCACGTATGACCCAACTTTGGTAAAAATGGATGTTTTCCAAAGAAACATTTGCAATAATATAAAAGAGATTTCCTAGCTCAAAATCCTTTATAGGTTAGTAGTACCCTTTATCTGTTTGGTTTTTTTTTTCCTTAATATTTTGCCCACAACTGGCAGGTGAAATTTATACTTGAGACTGGGAACTGAAATTAAGAAATGGAATCTTCCATTTATACAGAATTATAGCATTTTAATTGAGTGAGCTTCAGAAAAACTTGTATTCTTGTGAGAAAAGTAAAGAGGTTTTTGTTGATTGATTTAAACATTGTGTGTTGGGTGTAATAATTGTTTTTTCAGTGAGAAGTCAGGTGCCATCTGTGACACTTCTTGTTGCTGGTGTGTCTTCTGCAAATTCTGCTTTGCACAAGGTTTTGCTTTTGGCAGTTTTTTCTACTTTGCTCCTCAGAGTTAAGAAATCATAATTTACAGTTGTTCGGGATTATTTTTGCTAAGRAAATAAGAAAATGGCAATGAAAGGGAGGATTTATTGGCTTGGGGTACAAACCAGAGCTTGAGCTYATGGCTGAAGCTGAGTGGTCATTTKAAGCCATCAGAAGCCAGAGACRTGGCARAAAAAGTCCCTTTTGGGGACAGGCTTAGCACTGCCTGGGTCATCAGGGAACTGATCCTCCTGAAAAGGAGCTGAACACTGCAAGAAACTGTTTTGTTTTAAGCCCATTCCGTTTCTTGATCTCATTTACAGAAAGTCCGCTCTAGGCACAGAGGGGAGCAAATGGGTTGGCAGATGAGAGCAGGATTTTGGTGATAATGCTGAAATCCCATCTGGGAATTTGGATGAGGATGCAGCATCTGTGGGGGGAGAGGAAGGTGGCAGGAGCTGATGAGGTGGATGGACAGGAGGTGTCATGTCCAGGCTTGAAGTTACCACACAGCATTTTTACCAAATACAGTTATTTTGCCTGTCCTCCAGGCCAAAGATGAGAATAATCTGTGAAAACAGAACTGTGGAGAAGATCTTGGATTTACAGTTTAGCAAAGCATTGGGGGAAGGAGGTGGCATCTCCTAAGAGCAGATTAAACAAATTGTGTTTGCCATAGGCACATCCCACCCTGTGGGTCCCCAAAAGCTCTCACACAACGAGGTTCACAGCGGGTGCAGCCTGGACAGCTTCAGTCAAAATCCAGCAGAGTAACCCAAATATTTTTTTAAAAATATTTATTATTTTTTCCCCATGTGATGCCACCCACAGCATGGGGGCCTTGGTGGTTTCTTTCCTACCCTTGTCTGCCACCAAAGTGACCAATCTGTGTCCCTCGAGGGCTGGCAGTGCTTGGGTTGTGTTTATGTTGGTTTTGATGGCCCCTCCACAGGCTCCAGGCGGGATCAGATCCCATTTTCCCAGGCCCTGTGGCATTGCTGCTGAAAGACAAACTTTGTGTCAGAGGGAAAATAAACCAAAGGAGACTGAGCAGAGGAAGGAAAGGACGACACAACGCACGGGCGAGTGGCACTGGGGCAGGATTAATGCAGCACTGCTAAATATATGCTTTGGATGGGTTTCATTTTTCTCTTTGGGCTGAGATAAGGGCCAGCACAGCTGATAGGAAAGGAGTTTCCTCACCCCTCCATAAGCTTCTACATTCCCCTGAAGCATTTGCAAAAATGTTAATGGCTTGTGCTGCCTGAGCTGGTAGGATAAAAAAAGTGTTGTAAAACACCATGCTGTCAAGGGGTTTTAATTATTATTTATGCTCGTGGTGCTGTAATCACTATTCCTCCTCATTTTTTTCCTTTTATAAAAATAATTAAAAGAGAAGACTCTCCTTTCCACTGTTTTAATTCAGGGAGGCAGTGAAGGGGAAGGAGGAGGTGTTCTCCCTACCAGCCAAGGCCACCTTGGGGTGAGGATCCTCCTCCGTGCCTGTGGGAGATTTGGGACCTGTCCCTCACTCCTGGGATCATCCTGGGGGTCAGAGATGGTGACTCTTGTCCCTACTGGCCATATAAAAATTCCTGCAGCTACAGAGAGACCTCAAAGACTTAAAAGTCTCCCACCCCAGAGGAAATTGTGTTCTCTCTTTGTCTCTCTCTCACTGAGTTCAAGGAGGCTTAACAAGTCACTGGGGACAGAAACAATAATATCTCTGTATCTAATGCTTACTGTAAGCAAAAGATGGATTACAAAATAGGCTGTTTATTTTTAATTATTAATGTGTTTGTGCTAGCAAACCTTTGCAGAGTYACACATTGTTTGTCACGGATGGGAAAGGGGATGAACTATTTGGCAATAGTATTAAAAACAATAATTATTCATTCTAGGCATGGCCCTTTTTTTTTTCCCCAAGTGTATAATAAAAATTTTTCAAAGCATATGCTGAGGCAAGGCTGGAAAGTGTTGTCCTAAAACAAAGGGTGGCAGAAATCAGGGCTTTTTCTCCTAGTTTGGTGAAAAAACTTTGCTTTAGCTCCCTGCAGCACTCCCCTGCTCTCCTCTCCCCAAGGATTCACCAGGGAAAATGCCTCCCTGGACTATTTACAGCACTCTCCTTGCACCGYACCAGAGGAATTATCTGCCTCCTCCAGCCCTCAGCTAATCCCTAAATTGCATCTCTGCTGCAAAGCTGAGTTTATTTTCATTCCATCATCTAGTAGTTTTAAGTATTACGAGGAATAAAATGGCCATGCAAAGTGGTGCTGCTTTAATTTTCAAGGGCAGTAAAGTGTTTTATTTTTAGGATGCTCTTCTTGGGGAAAGAATCTCTGGCARGTCTTATCTGGTGGCTAATAATAGTGACCTGGCGTGCCCTGGGTGCTGCTGCCCTGCCCTTCTCACGCCTCCTGCTCACCCCGTGTGCTTCTGATCAGCTCATTAGGGCTGCCAAAATTACAGCCTCTAATAGTGTAATAACAAGGTTTGCTCGCAATAATTAACTCCTTTTGCCGTGTGTTATTGCTGCAAGGGTGACGTGCGTAATTAGAGAGCACAAATATTTACTGTAAGCAGGCTTTTCTGTGCAGCCTTCAGGAAAGCTTCCCTGTTGAATATCATCACACTGGAAAAGAGTGGGAAGGGGYAGCTCGTGGTCTGAGAATTGTTTTGGGATATAAACATTCAGTTTTCAAGCAGTTTCTGCTCTCAGATTCAATATAAATCTTGCTTCCTGGGAGCTTTTTTTGTGTGGTCTGTTTATTGATAACAAATGGGTCCCAGGCTGAGCTCGTTTCACATCATTAAATGCAATTCCCCCAATAACAGAGGGGCTGCTCCCAGTTTGTGGTGGTGCTGATTTGTCCCTGAGCAGCAGGAGATAAACATCAGCATCTCAATGCACCAAGTGCTTTAAAAAAAACCCCAAACATATTGAAGTTTGCATCTTTCCTAAAAGCAGAATTTGCTCCTGCAGTCCAGCAGCGTTCCTGCAGCTCGTCATCAAAGCGAGAAGCACGCTGGAGGAAGTATAAATAGAAATTCATTTTAGTAATGCAAATCCTGCAGTCCTATTTTGGGCAGGGAAAATCCCTGTAGCATTTTTTTAAAAAAGAAGTGTGATGGTCTAGTTTTAAGACTGGGTTTATGAGGGATTTCGTCAACCAGTGTGTTATGGTGGAGATTCTCCTCTGCCATTTAAATATATCTGTCTCTGATTAATCTAGCTTTTACATGCTATAAATCCTTGCAAATTAGCTTGGGGTATGACCTCCTCCAGCAATTCACTCTGTTTTATTTAGTGGAGTGGTTTTGGCAGATAGGTCCCCTCTCTTCTGCCTTCTATGACTCCACAGGGAAAACAGGGAAGAGATAAAAATTTTAAAATATTTCACCCCTCATCTTTTKCTTTTTTTCCCYTTCAGAAGTGGCTTTTTGCTTATARTGTCCTAAACTGCTTGTGTGAATCCTGCTGCTCTGTTTAGTGACTTTGCAATGTTTTCTCTCTCTAATAGTTGGTGAGCACCAGCTGACGGGGCACAAAGTAGCAGTGAAAATAYTGAACAGGCAGAAAATCCGCAGCCTGGATGTGGTTGGGAAGATCAAACGAGAAATTCAAAACCTGAAACTCTTCCGGCACCCTCACATTATCAAACTGTGAGTACCCTCCCTGCCACGTGTTCAGCTACTCCTCTGGACACAAAGATGTCTCATGCACTGTTAACTGGGTTTCAGAGGAGGGATTAGAGTAGTAAAAAATGTGTTTGGTTAAGTTTTTGGGTGTTAAATCATYCACTGTCATGGRTTTTCCARAGAAGCTGTGGCTGCTCTGTCCTTGGAAGTTTTCAAGGCCAGGTTGGATGGGTCTTTAAACAACCTGGTCTGGTGGAAGGTGTCYCTTACCCATGGCAGGGATTGGAACTGGATGGGTTTTGATGTCCCTTCCAACCCAAACCATTCTGTGATTCCATGAATCGCACCATGGTCAGGCTCTTGRAGTGAAATCTTGGCCTCCGGTCAATAGGATTTATGTTTTAATGGACTGATTATCCCGAGCTTAAAAGAACATTTTCTCCAAAATTTATTATTCAGACACAAGTTTTGGAAGTCACTGCTTTGATGAACCTGAGTTTGAGTCGTAAATCAGCACCTGCACTGCAGCCTCTGGGGCTCCTGCTCAATCCCCAGTTTGTGCAGCCAGTCCACATTAACGAGGCACTCGATAATATCTTTGGCATTTCTATAAAAGAAAGCTGCTGAATGGSAACTGCAAGGCTAAGTTGACATTTAGGTCAGCCTTAAAACTGGCACRAGATATAGCAAATACCTGGGACTTAGAGGCAAGGGAAAACAAATTCTCTCTACAGTTAAATAACTAACCATGCAGCAACTGTTGACTTTAGAGTAACTTCACAGTTCTGTGGATTTATTGGAGAACAGATTGGTATTATTTCATGGGGGGAAAAAAAAAAAAAGCCAGAAAGACTCCTCAGCTGTGTACCCAGAGTCCTGCAAGTCCAATCCTGTTCACACATTTGTCAAAGCAATGGAAATTAAATCTGGTTTGACAATATCAGTGTCCTGTGGTACATGTTGCATTTGTGAAAAACAGTGATAAAGATGTGAGAAGGAGACTGGGGCACACAAACGTCTTTCAGTAAGTTTCTAAATGTATATAAAAGAAATATTGGGGCAGTTAACAGGAACTTGGATGCCTGTGTCCAAATGTCTGCAGAAAAACGAGGTTCATGCTATTGRTCTTTATGAGACTATCCCATGTGCCTTTGCCAAACTCTGAAAATTGCTGAAATCTCTTTGTTTCAAATTACAGCCCAGCTGTAAAAAAATGAAGAAATTCATAAAAAAAAAGAAGTAAACAACAACAAAACAATGAATGTGAAATAAAAGAGAGGGAGGTCCCAGCTGGTGCTGCTCTGAATTCCTGGGGCTGCATTGACCTCAGCTGATCACTGGCAGTTTATTCCAGCTGGGACACTGAAATGCCTTTACAGCACCCAGGGATCATTTTAAAGGAAAATGGAGAATAAATTTGCAAGTTGAAGGTGATACTCTGTGTTTTTTCTACCCATTCTAGAATATAGAAGGATTTAATATTTGAAAAATAACTTTGGGGTTGGGCTCATCTTTGTTTCTGTACCTGTCCAGAAGAAGCTCTCCCTAGTGCCTGGAGTTCTTTATCTTCTTTTTTCTTGATATGAGGGAAACCAGATGTATCCTCTCCTTGCCCCCAGCTAACCAAGCATTCATTATTAAAGCTGTTGTTGCAGATCTTGCCCAAAGGGGAAATTTGAAAGTCAGGGCAGTCCTAAATGTGATAAGATTGCCTGGCAGATATTTCAGAGGGTTATTTAAAAGGTTGAAGGCGAATCAGAGGTCTGGAAAAGAGGTCCTTTCACAGATAAGTGGAAGATTATACTGGAAACAAGAGGTGGCTTTTCAGAAGTGGAAAGCAACTGTAAACGCAAGATGCAAACAAAATCTTATTTGAAACATTGATGTGGAATTAATAATCTGTTTAGAAGCCTTTCCCTGTCCTTAATCACACATTTTTTCTAAATCTGCTTGTGTTTWTGAAGGTACCAGGTCATCAGCACACCAACAGACTTCTTCATGGTCATGGAGTACGTGTCCGGCGGGGAATTGTTTGATTACATCTGCAAGCACGGACGTGTAAGTGCCAGTCCTGAGCCAGCCCAAACACTTGTGTGGGAAGAGGATGATGTTCAGGAGCAAAACTTATGCTCAAGGGAGCACAGTTAAGGTTAAGGCCCAAAATAGAAGTTGCTTCACAGCAGCCCCATCTGGGGTGTCTTGTAGTGGCTCACACGAAACTTGGGTGTGATTTTTCGCAGCRTTCTCTGGTGTATTTTTGACCCTCAAGCCAAAATACCCAAGGGAACGTGTTGCTTAGGGCAAGTTTTTGGAATGCTGGCTTGTTTTTGTGATTTTTAGCTGTGGGTTGCCTGTCAAAACCCCCACGGTTCAGCAGCAAATTTATGGCATGGGAGGGGAAGATCTCTTGGTGTGGTCTTTGCCCCAGTCATTCACCTCTCCCAGATCCCCCTTGGCTCCATGTCAGGTTCTTTGAAGACTTTTCAAGGATGTGGCTTATCTGAACAACATTTTCAGATGCCAGCAGTCCCAGTGGGTATAAATCACTTGAGGTGTGGGTTGAGCCCATGAAATGTGAGATTTTGGTTACAAAGAGAATTGCCAGTGTCTGCCCCAGGAGCAGCTGCAGGGCAAGGAGAGAAAAATGGGCCAAAGTGGACATCCAGAATAAGGGTTCAGGTGAGGGATCAGCCCATCACATTTCCTCTCTTTTTATGGGCTACAAAATCAATACATTTACAGTAAATTGGGTTAGATTAGTGCCATGGTCGATGGAGCTGACTCAATTTTCTGTGTACAGTTCTGATTTCTCACACATTTTACCCATCTAGATCCTTTCAGTGACTCATTTGGATCCTTTCTTAACTTCTGCATTCATAAACTCAGCTTTTCGTGAAGGGAATCTTWTGGAATTCATCACTAAAAATAACAATTTGAAATACAGTTTCTCTAATATAGCTCATGCAGCTTTCTAGCTATACAGGTAATTAAAATCAGCACAGTATTCACCTGTTGTTTCCAGAGGAAGTTCGTGGGGAATTGCTCCCATCAACACTCTCTGTGGTGTTTTGTCCACTGGCACAGGAGGCTGTGGTTTGATAGGTGCCACCTTTATGTTCTTGTTGGCAGCTGAGGTAAATTGAGGTCTCTGTGCTGTATCATTTACAAACCCTGGCACACTGTAAAACTCAAGGGTGAGAAATCTGCTTCATTTGCTGCTGCTGGTCTCGGGCACGCTGGGATTTTCTCTCTGCACCCTGGAAGCTTTTGGCTCCTTGCTGAGCCAAACCCCAGGGCTGTTCCCTCTGCTGTCCCCACAGGTGGAGGAGGCTGAAGCTCGGCGCCTTTTCCAGCAGATCCTCTCTGCTGTGGATTACTGCCACAGGCACATGGTGGTGCACAGGGACCTGAAGCCAGAGAACGTGCTGCTGGATGCCCACATGAATGCAAAGATAGCTGATTTTGGTATGTGACCCCACAAGGAGCAGCATTCCAGAGGTGCAGCCAGCGCTGCTGGAGCGTGGCCGAGGGTGGAGCAGCCGTACAAAAACCCAGAGCCCTCTGCCACAACCACCTTAAATCCCACACTTTAAACACTGAGCAGGGATTGCCCATTGCAGGCTGCACTGAGAATGGAGTAATTTGTAAATCTCTGCTGTATTTTAGTGCAATCACCCACCATGAAGTTTACCTAATTTATGTTAGAGGCAGGCTCGGTGCAGCTAGTTCTGGGTGAGCTGTGTTTATTTTCCTGCATGTTCTCTCTCCGTTTGGCCGTGTGCTCTTGGCCTCAATTCATTTCACCAACCAGCAGTAGCAGGAGTCTTTAAGTGGCATTACAGATTGAAATCCATTAAAATACCCCAGCTACCAGCTCTGTCCTGGTGAGTCCTTTCTAGCAATGTAAATCCTTCTGAAGATTTACTCATTTCACGGCCCCACCCAATTCCCATATGAAGTGAGTGCTCTGGGATGAATTATGCTCTGGGATTTGCGGCTTARAGAAGTAAAATTAGCCTGGAGTGAGTATTTCTTGGGTGTGGATAAAAAATAAACCCCAAACCAATAATAACAATAATAACGAAAACAATAATAATTTTCAAATCAGCTCAAAGGAGTCTATCTAAATTATATCAGCAGTTCCCTCCAAATACCCACTTCTCACAGATTCCTCCATGGCTGGACCTTCAGATCAAACATCAGGATGTAATAAACATTTTGTTTTTAGGGCTGTCCAATATGATGTCCGATGGTGAATTCCTACGCACCAGCTGCGGCTCCCCGAATTATGCAGCCCCTGAAGTCATCTCTGGAAGGTAAGATGTGCCATTTCTAATCACAGTCTGTGTGAGCACATGGATTTTAAATTTGTTCTTGGTATTGGAAACAGCTTTGCACATCTAGTGAAAGCAGCTGAATCCTTCCAACCTGGATTTTATGTTTGGGTGAATCTGTTGGCAGAGATCTGAAGGTTTTCTCGGTTATTTTACTTCTCAATAGCTGTGACAGCAAACCAGGTTTTGCTACAGGTGTTTACTTTGGAGGAATTATTAATACCAGATGCTGACTGTTTATATTGCTAATTAAAGAGGGTGAAAATGACTCTTTGGATGCAAATACTGAGGTTCCAGGTGGAAAGGATTTTCCAGGCCACCTCCTCCTCTCCTGCCCACCTTTTATATGAAACAGTGTTAATGAGGAAAACCATTCACAAACAAATTAACCAGGAAGATCTTTAATCACTTCCCAACACCTGTACTGAAAATATTTGTTTTCTGGTTCCTTAAGCAAGGGATTTTGGTTGTGGTAGTAGRTTCAACCTTCAGAGCTTTGTTATGAACTGAATAATTGAATTGATAAACCTCCTCGGTGGTTGCATCTCTCACCATGAAACATCTGTACAGCACATGGAGGGTTGGACACACTCCACAAGGCTGAATTGGACTTTTACTTGTCGATACAGAAGTGTTACCTCGTATATTTTGCTGTCAGGAACAGAAATTACAAAGAATGTACATATTTCCCTAATCTCTCTGGAATAGTTTAGCAAGGATTGCRAATACAGATTTTCAAATTTTCAGTCCTCTGTGTGGCACTTCAAACTCTGCATCTCATTATCTGCCCCTTTTTCTTTGARTCTCCCTTTGCCATGAGCTTTACTTTTCCTAATCCAATGTCTTTTTGCCTATAGCTGTAGCTTTTAAATAGAACATTTTGTTCAGAATGCTTTTGCTGTGATTATGATTATTTTATCCCTGTTTACACCAGAGCAAGTGTTGGCAGAGCATCCCAGGAATTAGACTAGCATCCAAAAACCCTGTTGTGGCTACAGCTCTGTGTGTGAAATCAAGTAAATCCTCATTGTCAAGAAYGGGGAAAAGCCAGAAACTTCTGGGATTCCAAAAAAAAATACTAACACAATTTCCATTTCAGTAAAGGCCAGACACATGTTTCTCAGTTTKTGCAGGAGACAAGGCTCATGGCAGATCAGCAAGAAGGATTTAGTCCCTGAGTGTTCCAAGGGTACAGGCAATGCAGCTTAGTAACAACAAAAGTGAGGAGAAAAACCAAATCCAAGCCCCACATGTTGTAGATTTTCAGTGGCTGCAGCTGCATCCCTCCCTCAGCACTCTCACCCACGGTCTCAGGGCTGCCYGAGTTTTGTGCCCCTGCTCAGTGTGCCCAGCTGGCCTCTTCTCAGAGCTGTAGAGAGCTGCATTTTGGGGGGTTAGGCACAATCCACCCTCTCCCTGCCTTGCTGGTGGGTGTGTGGGGCAGGGGGAGCTGACTCCTGGCTCCTGCTGCTTTTCCTGCTGGAGCACAAAAGCAGTGGAGTGTGACAGCTCAGGTTTCAGAGCCATAAAAAGGCATCTTATTAGAGCCTAAAAGCCCAAAATACTGTTCAGGCAGTGCAGTTATCAGCAAAAGAATCAGGGCATTCTGATCTGTGGGAACTGGGCATGGAGGCAGGACTGAGCTGCCATCCAGCTGATCTCTGCCTTTCCAGAGTGACTTTACTGCTGTCCCTGGCCTTGGCAGGGCAAGTCTCACCCTTGGACAAGCAGACCCAGTGTTTTGGGGTGTTCAGAGAATGGCCACGTGCATGAGCAGTGTGGTTTCTACACTGCTGTGTCTGCAGTGATGCTTTTCAGGAGGGGCAAGAGCAGGATGCCAAAATTTCATTAAGAGACTTCTGCATTTGCATTTCAACCTCTGTATTTTGGTAGGGCCTCACAGCCCAAGGGTAATTGTYGCCTCAAGCATCAGTTGTAGCAAAAGGAGATAAGCAAACTGAGCAAGGAGCAGCACAACTGCATATTTGGGATGTCCTGAGCTGGTGGTGGCAGGGAGCACTGASATACCAGCACACAAACTTCCACCAAAAATAAACACTCAGAGATGAATGGCTGCTGCTGTTCAATCTGCCTCATTCAGTGAACAGAAATTTCTGGCTGAGCCTTCAAGGCAAAGGAACAAACAGCCCAGCAGAGCTCTTGGAAATGTGGGGTTTGGCTTTTTGGAGAGTTTAGTGAGGCAGGGGTGTACCCAGGAGTGTGGGCAGCCAGTGCCAGCTCTGCCATTGGTTTCCCCGAGCAGTTTTGGCTGAGGCAGCTTTGATTTGGAGAGAATCACACGAGCAGCCCCAGGTTGGGCTGAGCTTTGCCCCTGGTGGAGCTGGGAGTTGATACTCCCACCTGCACCCTGAGGAGAGGAGGGGGTGACACAGAACCTGCACCCTGACCAAGAAGAGAATGGGAGTTTCACATTTCTCCTGCCCTTTGCAGGCTCTATGCTGGCCCAGAGGTGGACATCTGGAGCTGTGGTGTCATCCTCTACGCCCTCCTGTGTGGCACCCTGCCTTTTGATGACGAGCACGTCCCCACCTTGTTCAAGAAGATCCGGGGGGGAGTATTTTACATCCCTGAATACCTCAACCGCTCCGTGGCCACGCTCCTCATGCACATGCTGCAGGTGGACCCCCTCAAGCGAGCCACCATCAAGGACATCAGGTCAGCTGGGGTGGGCTGGGGTGGGCTGGCTGCCTTTGGGGGTCTTCAGTGTCCTGGTGACTGTGCTGGGGGTCACCTGCTGGCAGGTGGGCAGGGTGGTTTTTGAGAGTARTCAGCTAATCCAGATGTTTTTTGTCCCAAATGATTTAATGAGCAGCCCTGCACCCTTCTGAGAGGTGGGTGCTGCTGGCTGGAAGTGGGTGATGATGAATAGGATGAGGATTTTATGTATATATTATGTACCTATATTTAAAATTCTACTTCACTGCATTTTGAAATTACCTTTGAAAATCTCCCAATTGCACTTAGCAAAACCAGCTATAGCATGCAATAATCCTAAGAACTTCATATCCACCAGACACTTTTCATCACTTTATTTCAAGACCACCTCCCTCTGAGTACCAGCAAAAGAGGGTAATCATTGTACTTGCTGTGTATCCAGTAGAAAAGGAGGAGAAACCCAAGAATTATCTGTAAATATTTGATATACTTTAAAATGTAAGCAAATGGCTCAATTTTAAAGGCAGCACAGTTTTCCTGTGTAGTCAGTGAGTGCGGTGCCTATGAATCTTTTATTTGAATGCTTTGCTGTAGAAATTCCAGGTAAAGTGAAAAATTGGGCTCTTAAGCAGACATTTCTGTCTGCAGATATCATCAAAGGAAACTTTAAATGTTACTAGGACTTCCAGGAATTCTCAGGTTTTTAAAGCATTTTTAATGGCCTGCCTTAATTTTACCCTACAAGTAAACCCATGCAAACTCCCTTTCTTATTTCTTAACTCCTTCAGATTAGAGGATTTAATTACACTTTGGAGCACCAGCACGTGTAGCAAGATTACAGTCGGTACACAGAAACTATAGACAAAGCAGTGCATGGCTTTTGGACAATTATCATTGATTTCATTGAGAATTGGATAGCTTTGATGGTCTGAATCTCCATCAGGCCCATGGGAATCCCATGGAAGTTTTGAGGTTGTAGTTCCAAGCCCAATGTGTCAGGGTTGTCCCAGTCCAGGCTCGGTTTTGCTCCCAGTTCATCAGCCGGGGTTTAGCCTTGTCTGGCCGTGGTTTCCCCACCTTGCCCAGCACAGAGCTCACAATTCCTCCCCCCTGCCCTCCCCAGGGAGCACGAGTGGTTCAAGGAGGAGCTGCCCAGTTACCTGTTCCCCGAGGACCCTTCCTACGACGCCACGGTGATCGACGACGACGCGGTGCGCGAGGTGTGCGAGAAATTCGAGTGCACCGAGTCGGAGGTGATGAACAGCCTGTACAGCGGCGACCCCCAGGACCAGCTGGCCGTGGCTTACCACCTGGTCATCGACAACCGCCGCATCATGAACCAGGCCAGCGAGTTCTACCTGGCCTCCAGCCCTCCCACCGGCTCCTTCATGGACGACAGCGCCCTGCACATCCCGCCGGGCGTCAAGCCGCACCCCGAGCGGATGCCGCCGCTCATCGCCGACAGCCCCAAAGCTCGCTGCCCTCTGGACGCCCTCAACACCACCAAGCCAAAGCCCCTGACGGTCAAAAAGGCCAARTGGCACCTGGGGATCCGCAGCCAGAGCAAACCCTATGATATTATGGCCGAGGTGTACCGGGCGATGAAGCAGCTGGACTTTGAGTGGAAGGTAGGGAGTGCTGCTGCTCTGGGGTGGGCTTCCAGCACCATTTTCCCATAAACTCAGGGAGGTTTGTAAAAAAAAAAAACCTCAGGGAGGTTTGTAAGTGTGGTCACAGCCTCACCTGTTTCCAGATAAATGTCCCCATCTTGTGATCCCCTCTGCTATTCCTCATTAATGCAAACTCACTGAATTCCTCGTTAATGCAAACTCGCAGTGCTTTGGTGTCAGTGGTGTTTATTTATGCTGTGAAATAAGGATTTGCCTTCTGAGTGCTCAGAGCCTTTGGCTGCAAAGATGGTTCTGCCTCGTTTAGCTGCAGGGATAAGAGGAGCTGTTCACATTTCTAATTTTAGTGGCTAATTCCTTTGAGGTCATCGTGAGTGCTCCTGAGCAGGGGAACTCTCATTATTTCTGCCTGGTCCTGTCAGGGCTGAAATGCTGAAATGGCAGAGTGTGCATCTTCCTAAAGGATGCAGGGATGAGGGGCAGGGGGCCTTCGACTGCAGGATTTGTATCACTGGTGGTCTTTTCCTTGATGGAGGTGCAGCAGTGCTCRTGGACCAGATGTGTTTTCAGACAGTTATTGCTGCCTCAGTTTAGGGTTCAGCTTCTTGATTTGTAAACCCAGATGTKTTAGTTGACAGTACTCACTGCAGGTGTTTCTCCAGGGCTGTGCAACATCTAGTCACAGTCTTTTTCAAAGTTGGGGTAATAAATCCCTAAGTTAGTCCCGGATCTCTGCCGCTGTGCCTGACTCCCCAAATCCCGGTGCAGCCCCTGAGGTGAGCTCTCCTGGCTTGTGGCCTTTGGCAGCAGCATCCTGCGAGCAACAGCAGCAAGGTAAGGAGAATTTCAGCCCAGATCTTCATYAGCAGAGGAGTTCCCCTCCTCCCTCCAGGTCCCAAGTGTTGTACTGTGTGAATTTCACAGTGCTGCTTCTTTAAAAACCTCCTGACTCTCCTTATTTTTGATAATATTACATCGTTAAAGCCATGTAACTCCCAGAAACCCGATTTCCCTGCACCAGGCAGGAGATGGACCATGGCCAGGTGCATTTGCTTACACCAGCCAGACATTTGTTGGCTGCTTGGTTTTACAGAGAGAGAATAAACCTGCTGTATTTCTGGTACAGCCTCACAAACCAACTCAGCCCAATGTCTTTGTGTAGGCAGCGGAGCTTATTTCATACGGGGAGGTTTCACAATAGCCTTTCCCACCCTAAGAATAACTTCAGATGTGACTCTTCATCACAGAAACTCTGCCATCCACGCAGTTGCTTCATAAATATAGTGCAGAGAAAAGATCTCATTGCAAATGAGGTGCAGCAGATTGTRAGGTGGGAAGCAGCAAGGGGAAATGCACAGCTTGAGGCTGATCCATGAATGCTGAGTTTAGCTGTGCTGATGGGAGAGGTTGCTCTGCCCAACTTGTCCTGATTTATGGACACTGTCCTCGTGTGTGGGTCCACAAGTGGATTTTTTGGTTCATGTGGCTGGTGAAGGAGGAGCAAACATCACTTTTGTGCCTGGCAGATGGGTCACTGCAGTTCCTCCTCCAGCAGCTGGTGAATCAGAGCCTGAAGAAGAATATTTAAAGATAGGAGGAAGTGAAGCCATTTGATTGATTTTACAGGCATTATCCTTTTGAGAAACTGTTGTCCCCAGACGATGTCTTGCTTATATTTGGAAAAAATAAGGTGTGAAGTGTTCCCCTTGCTGCCTGGAATGCCCATAATGAGGGCACATTTCCCRTTGCAGGTGGTGAATGCCTACCACCTGCGGGTGCGCCGCAAGAACCCCGTCACSGGCAACTACGTGAAGATGAGCCTGCAGCTCTACCAGGTGGACAACCGCAGCTACCTGCTGGACTTCAAGAGCATTGATGGTGAGTAGGAGATGGGGAACACAAAGAAGGGCAAGGCTGGAAGTTTAAAACCCATTCTCTGTGTTTTGAAGCGCTTACGTGGCTGAGTGAAGTTGGCAAAAGCCCTCTTGAGCCATTCGTCTGCATTACTGTTACCATTTCCTTACCACGCCTGCATTGCAGCTGCCAAACTGATCCTACTTTTTCTTCTTTCTCCCACTTTTTTTTTTTTTTGCTTTCCAAGATGAGGTGATGGAGCAGAGGTCTGGCTCCTCCACGCCCCAGCGCTCCTGCTCGGCCGCGGGTTTGCACCGGCCACGCCTGAGCATCGACGCGGCCGCGGCCACCGAGTGCCAGGCACTGATGGGCTCCCTGAGCGGCTCCTTCGTGGGCAGCATCCCCTCGGTGCCCCCACGCCTGGGCAGCCACACCATGGACTTCTTYGAGATGTGTGCCAGCCTCATCATGGCCCTGGCCCGCTGATGGCACCGCCAGGATCTGCGCTGACTCACCCGCCCCTGGTTTCTTTCACATCCTCGTTCTTCTCCTCCTCCTCCTCCTCCCCYGGYCACTCCACGGAGCCAAGTCCAAATCCAAAACCTGCTCCCCTCTGACAAGGCACRGAGGAAGTTAACTTCATTTCTCTCCTGGTGCCTGGTGAAATTTATCCAGTATCCTTTTTTTTTTTTRACCTAGTGAACACCGTGGGCAATGTGGAGGCTGTAAAGTAACAAAGGTATCACTGAGTTTTTGGGAAACACCTCCCCCCTGGTTCATCCTGAGTTAAGGGAGGCACAGCCAAGGTTCCTACAGGAGGGTTGATGTCTCCCCATTGCTGTGCAGAGCAGGGGCACGATGGGCTGGGCCAGGGCAGAGGTGTTGACCAGGAGCTCTATGAAATGGAGTGGAGGGGCCATGAAGCAACTCTGCAGTGTTCACACCCGGCTAATCGGCCTCTCTTAACACTTTTCTCCCCAAAACAGCAGCTGCTTAGATGCTTCTGCACTAGTGCAATACGGCCTCCCTCCCCTGTCTTTTTCCCTCTGCTAAAGATGGGGAGGGAAAGTGAGATGTGCAGAGGTCCTGTGGCAAACCTGCCATGGGGAGGTTTGCAGAGGAGCGTCCCTAAGGTGCTTTATTTCCTCCCGAGAGCTCCGGACAGCACTGACCCGCTCCCYACGTTCGGAGCTGAAGGCAGATCGCCTTTTCCCAACCTTCACCATCACCTCCCTCCTACCTGCTGGTTCTCTCTGCCTCTCCTCACCAGGGGCTGAATCCCAAGCTGGTTTTGGGCGAGCAGAGGGCAGGTTTGGGATCACCCACCTGGAAATGTGAACAGCGTTGGGATCAGCCCTGTCCGGCAGCACCACACAGCTCCAGAGCACTCAGCTCTCACCTTTCCCAGGAAGCTCTGCCTGTTGTCAGCTCCCTCAAATCACTGCCAAATCTGCCTTCCCTGCTGCTGGAGACTCATTTTCCATGCCCAAGGGCTCTCCCGTCCTGCTGCTGCCCGTGACCTTCGCCACGCCGCCGATCAGGCAGGGGTATCCCAACACGGAATTTTACTCTTCCTTTACTACTGGCTGTCTGAAGGATGGGGTTTCATTTTTTAAGACAAACTGTGGGGATTTTTAAGGTTAAATTCTTGTTACCCAGGGGTAAACCCTAATGCATGTGTGATTTCTTTGTTTAAAAGAGTTATTATTTTTTATTACACAGGATTAATCTAATGGGCAGCGTCGGCATCTGCTTGGCTTTGACATGGTATTTAATTCCATTTACTTGATTATGAAGTAATAGTCTGATCAAGGAAAAAATGCTTTATGAAAACTTTGCCAAAAAATCCTGGGTGGGGGGTTTGGTTTAGTTTTTTTTTTTTTCCTTTTGCATTGTGTTTTAAGAAACAGAGCAAAAAAACTTTTGCTGGTCCCAGGTATGCAGACATTCAACTTGAAAAAAAATTTAATCAGTCTTTTTGATAGCTTCTGATGACTCACTGAGGTTTTTTGCTGGTGTTTTTTTTGTACAGTTGCACTTTAATTTATACTTACTGCAAGTTTCTATGAGAAGCAAGGAAGAGAACAACACAGTAAGCCTTTTTTTACTAATCATTTAAGGTAATCAAGACAAACACGGGATATTTTTGCCATCTACTGGCAGTTAAATGGACATTTTCAGCTTGAAGTCCCTTTTTTTTAAAAAAGAAAACCACAGAATTGCCTTACTTTTGTTACAGATTGTGCTTGGATCCTCACTAATGTGACTTTACAGCTCAAATTTTTCCAGAAGCCGCACAAAGTAGAAAGCTTCCCCAAAAAAAAAAAAAAGAAAAAAAATTAGTTTTGCTATTAAGCTTTTGAACACTAAATCCAACACAGCAGTGGTTGGACTGTAAACCCACAGCAGAACAGTTCTGTTTTTAGAAGAAATACTGGAAATATTTGTAGTGCTCCTAGGTTTTGTAATGAGCCTTTTATTCTATTAGGATTATTMAATAACTATTCTGGGGTGGGGGATGGCTTTGGTGCTGTGGCTGCCGGGCGATTCGTGTCCCCAGTGCTGTGGTGKGAGCAGCACATCCCTGGCAAGGAGRGAGAAGCCAAACTCCTGCATGCAAAAAGAACCCCAAACCCCACCCCAGAGTCAAAGTGAGCAGCACCCAACCCTTCAGCAGCTTTTGGATCAAGGCTGAGACACAAGCAAAGAGCCCTGAACAGTTTTGGGTGAAGGAGATAAACCMCTTTGGGAAGGAGCAGGAGCAGCTGTAGGGACAGGCATTAATTTCCATCCAGGAAACAGCAACGAGTGAAATGTGTTTGAAATGTTGAAGGCTTTTGAAATCTTCACTCCCAGCTGAGCATCTTGCCAAATCCTGGAGGCACCTGTAGCCTCCTCGATCAGGGGCTGGTGTGCTGGAATCTGAGGGTCAGGGGCAGGTAGATGTGTTGATGTCCTGTTTTGAATTGACTCTTGTCCTCTGGGATTTCCTACCCAGCAGAACTAATGGTGTTAAGCAGCAGCAAACACCCTGGGGAGGAAATATTTGCTTCCTGGAGGTGGCTGAGATTTCTCTGTTGTAGAATTAGCCCCTTGTGGCACTTGGCATCTTCTCAGACCCGTGTGATGTGGATCTGCAGAACCAGTCCTGCCTGGGAGGCAGCAAGAATTACTTCATTTTCCATATGGAGAGGTACAAAGAGATGAAGGAATTTCCCTGCTCAGGGTCAGCAGAGGCAGTGGAGGGAGCAGGACTGATGGAAGCACCTCCTCAGTGACCACACCGGATTGGATTGTCCATCACAGCCTCACCCAAAWCCGTGCTGCACTTTGAAATACTCTGAGGACTTCTCACTTCTTTTTGTTATTTTTTTTTTTACCTTCAAGCAGGCTGTGTTCTGTTTCCCAGCTGCAGAGGAGCTGCTGACCTGCAGTTACATTTTCCAGAGGAGAAGTTTAACTTTCACACACTGTTACACTGTGGTCGGCTCTTTTTGAGTTACGCTGGTACRTGCACAAGCGTCGGGAAAAGCAGGGTAGACAATATTTGAACTGCAGAAACTTGAATTACTCCAAGTGCAATTCTTTAGAAGCCACTGGACAGCTGTGCTTTRCAAGCCACAAACTCACCCAAAACTTTGCTTCAGCCCGTGGAGGAGGGAGACAAAATGAAAAGGATGAAGAGTTCAGATAAGCTCCGACAGAAACCTCTGGCTCCTGGATGAGTTAATTCAGAAATACCTTGTGCTGCTCTTGGTGGAAGCTCTATAAATGTATTTATTATATATGCATACATGCATATATAGAAAATGTAGATGGCATCACTGGCCTCAGCTTTATTCTCCCAGCAGAGCAGCTGTGTCCCCTGGGCACTGCCACACACACCCTAATCCCAGCCTCTGAGAGGACCTGCAAAAAGGGGATGATTTTTTTTCTAATCCCTCTTTTAGGCAAAGCCCCTGAGTGGCTTGGCTGACCCCATCAAGCTCCGCATGGCCTTGCCCAGGGATGGGAGGACAAGTGGCATCAGCAACTGTGGCAATCCTGCCCTTCCACCATGGCCAGGTTTATTTCCAGGAGTTACAGCTGAGCAGGTGAAGGCAGCAGGATGGTTTTTTTTTTCCCCTTGACAGGTCAGAAATGCACCTTGAGCTGTGTGTRTTCCAGTTTGGCATTTTGTGAGGCGTGCACAATTCCAGGGCGAGTTGGCCGGTCAGTGCATGTGGTGTGCGCGTTCCTGGTGTGGTTATGGTGGCGTCGGTGTCGGGATAGATGAGTTCTGAACAAAACAACCCTCCTGCCCACTCCTTTTCATTTCACTGCTCTCCACTGTCAGCACACAGCCCCGTGGGAGGAAGAGGGGTCGGTGTGCAGGGCACGGCCCCTTTGTGCCTTCGCTGYGCGTTTGGGAGCGCTGGAAGCGGCAGCTCCGTTTCACGAGGTGCACAATTTCCCTGCTCCCACAGAATCCCCCCGCTGAGACATGCAGGMCGTGTTTCTGAATACTTGAAGTACCATTTGTTGTGCAATTATTTGGCTTCGCCCTTTTATTAGCTGAGAGGAGAGAGGGAAGAAGAATCGCACATCTGGATGAGCCAAACCGACCGCAGCTCGAGCTCCCGCTGTTTTTTTTTTCCTGGAAGGTTTTAGGATCTGGTTTTGTTCCAGGTGTATGATGTACCTTACTAGAGTCACCTTTCTTAAGGTCTTACTTTGGTATGGGCTTTTCATTTAGTGCTTTCCTTTGGCTTCCTCAGCCCTCCCTTTCTATATCCCTTTTTCATCRTTCATTTATTTAARAAAARRAAAAAAAAAGCAACAGCTTCTTGTAATTCTGAATTTCCAGTCTGCCTCCTGGCCGTGGAGTTAACGATTCAGAGGTACCTCACTCCCAGGCCTGACAGATGAACTGGGTTTCAGAGTTCCCACTTTACACCCACTGATGGAACACTGACTTTTGCAGAGAGCACACCTGGTATTCGATGCACAGATCTTTGCTCATTTTTATCCTCGAAATTAGGAGAACTGGACTGTAAATCAGAGCTCTACCTGCAAGCACGAGTACACTTTTGGTGTTATGAAAAGTCTGTTTTTAACAAAAGCCTTGAAGTTCCTGCTGAAGCTGCCTTAATTTAAAAATCAAAGTTTATTTGTAAGACTCATCTCTGGTTATTTTATTTTTTTTTTTTTTTCAAGTTTGGAAGTAGTTTATTTATCCTCATCTCACAAAGCTGTGAAGTAGGTCCTGTAGCCATGGTAATATTTATTCTTGTTGCTGAAAGCATGTTCATGTGTTCTGTATCATGTTATATTCACGTGGTTTGTACCTCAATGCATTTGTTTTGTTTTTTTTCTCTTAGAGCACAAAGCAAAACTGAATCCCAGGATATCTGTGGTGTCYGTGGCCCAGCATCTTTGGGTGAACAACTCTCTGAGAGAGGTGAACTGGACTTGTCCACTGCAATTTTTAAATTCATACTCTTAAGGAGTATTTATGATTTATAATGTTATGTATTAATTTTTTTTGGGGGGGATTCTTTTTTTTGTTGTTGAAATACTGAACTTTAAAATTTCTGAGTAGAAGCATCCCTTCAAACATATCATTAATATGAAGCTCAGGGAAAAAAAAAACAAAGAAAAAAACCAAAAACCTGAGCTCTATAAATACTCCRTCCTTCTTGATGTTTTCTATTTTGTCAGCTGAAGGCCTGGAGAGGGTTTTGTTTTCCAAATCATGGCTTTAGTACTTTCTGTTRTGGGAGGGCACAGAGCCCTGGTTCAGTTTTGTCCTTTGTGCATTAGATAATCACAACGAAGCCTTTTTCCTTCCATTTATGGTGTGGAAAGTGTTTCTCGGTGTACTGCACTGCATGTGATAGCTGTCTCCATGGTTGACATTTGCACTTTAATAAACTCAGAGATGAAAAGAGATAAAAGCAGCAAATCCTTCRAGTTTCCTTTTTGCACGGTGCCCTTCCTCGGGCTGGGGTCGGCAGCTGGAATTTCCCTCTGGAGATCCTTGCACATCCCATCCATGGGACCACGAATATTCTCAGGGCTTGGTGAGGGGCAGAGGGGCAGGGAGGGGAGGTAAAATTTCCATATTAATAATTTAAATAGCTTCCCCAACCCAAAATCCATGCCAGGAGCCAGGCCCGTGTATTTACAGGCATCCATCTGCTGACGGATCTTGTAAAGAGAGAGAAGCATTTTAAAGACATCATGCAGGAAAACTGTTGGGGACAGAACTGGGGATTGGATGTAAATCCAGGTAAAACTCAGCTGCAGGAAATGCTCCAGGTTTGTCCTTGTCCTATCACCKTTTTACACAATTTTAGTTCTCTCAGACTCAACCAACTCACAACTGTTATCACGATGGTTTCCCCTTACAGAGGAAATGTGGAGGAATGGGGTTTAACACTCACATGAGGATTAAAATGGTAAGTTTTGATGTGGTTGGGATGTACTATATAAAAGAAAAAAAAGAAAAAGGATGAGTTTAATTTCCTGACCAATCTCTTGACCTAAATATAACCAAYTTGTGGTTTCATTGAGGAAATCTAAGTTGCTGTATCTAAAGCATTTTTTGTGTTGTCTGGAGCCAGCCCATAGCAGACTCTTCTGTGCATTGGAATGTGTCCATGAGGGAAAAAAAAATATTTCTAAGGGTATTGCAAGGCAATCTTGCATTAAACCAGCTGCCACTGGCAGTGCAGAAATTTGTGTTCCACARGGATTTGGGGCACAACCCCACAAGGACTGTGCATCACCACACCGGGATCAGGGCCTCTCATGCCTATCACAGGATATATATGGGGARATTACTAAAAAAATATAGTTTAAAATAAAAAAAAAAAAACCTTGTTAAATAACTTTCTTGGGAKGCAAAAAAGAGCTGGCACGTGTGGCTAGCACAGGGTTTGCCCATTGTGCTCACAGAGGGGGTGATTATTGACCTCACAACTCATGAGTGAGCTCTGGCAAGGGAGGAGGATGAGGAAGGYGTGGAGGAAGGGGGAGTTTGCCTCATGGTATCCATCCCAAACATCTCCAAGGGAAAAAAAAAATCCCAAACCCCATGGAGAAAGCATCTCTAGCACTTCCCTGGGGGTGATTCCCTGTGAAGGGATGAAGGTGAAGGACACAGGGCACGTCCCAGCCCGTGCCAAAGCCAAACACACACTCCAGCTCCCCAAACTCCCCCTCTGCACCAGAGAAATGCAAATATTTGGGCTGGCAGGGCTGCAAAGCTGCGCATGCTTACAGCTTCAGGGATTTTTAATTTTTTTTTTT
>NW_026624063.1:167895-192744 GCF_030028575.1 Malurus melanocephalus
TATATTAATTATTATTATAGTTAATTATTAATTATTATTAATCTTATTAATATTAGCAATATTTAATATTACATTGACTTCCCCCTGCCTTTGGAAGTTTTAAGTACATTTCTCCAGCATAGAAAAAAAGAGAGGAAAATATGCATCACAATGAATAAAAATCTGAATTTACCTGAAGCTCAAGTACTTGACGAGGACGTACCCATCTGCGAAAAGAGCGGAAAAAAAGGGATTTAGGAAATGCTGCCAGAGGGGCTGAGCACAGAGCACGTGCTGTGGTTTGGGAGGCTGATTTGCCCCCCAAAGCTGGATTTCTGTGTCCCCCTGCACGCTTGTGATAAATTGAGCCTCAATAGCTAATCAGAGGTTAGAATCCAATTAACAATTTATTAATTAATTAATAAAGCAAACAGATATTAGTCAAGCAGCCACAGCGCTGGGTGGGCTAGGCGAGTGACTGGACACCAGCTTGGTGAGTTTCCCCCACCAACACCTACGACACCGTGCCGCACGTACTCTGAGCTCCCTTTTTATACCCCCTCTGTCTCTAGGTGACCTGGTGTTTCTAGAAGTTTCCAGAGATCCTGATTCATCTGCTTTGTGTTGTTCCTGGGGTCTTTTGCAGTTGTTATGATGACCTCCTGGTAGGCAGGAGCCCTCTCTGCACATTCACAGTGCCCTTCCTCCCCCCCAGACACACGAAGGTGTCACAAACTGGGCAAAATTGTGCTGGGGCTGTCAAACTGTTTTAATAAAGCACGTGGGGATTTCATGAACCAACTTGTCACMCACTCACATCTGCCCTGGCGGTTGCGGCAGATGACGGTGTGGCCGTGGCCGCTGTCCATCACGTCCAGCTGTTCKCCAGCTGTGACCGGGAGGTCGCCGCGGCTCCGGCCGGGCACCGAGCACTCAGCCGTGGCTCTGGCCAGCACACGGAGCTCCTTGTCGTGCTGCGGGCAAGGAGGGAGCCAYGGGTTACTCTGATGGTGTGGGGAGKGARGGAGGAGGTTTTGGGATGGGYTGTGAGGCTTTGGGGAGAAAAAMCCCTGYAACACCSCYGATGAAGATCCCAAAATGGGGGAGAAGGCAACGAATAAAACCTCACAGGTGAGTGGGACAACATTCCCAGCACAGCTTTAATGACCACCAAGTGTCATTAAAGCAAACCAAAGAGCTGCTTTTGTCGTCTGGAAATCCCAGAATCGGGGAGAAGGCAACAGATGAGTGGAACAACATTCCCAGCAGAGCTGAGGACTGAAAAGATTCCACCAAGTGTCACCACAGAAGTGCTTTTGTCCTCTGGAAATCCCAGGTTAGGGGGAAAAGACAACAGATGAATGGAACAACATTCCCAGCAGAGCTGAGGACCAAAAAGGTTCCACCAAGTGTCACCAAAGAAGTGCTTTTGTCCTCTGGAAATCCCAGATTAGGGGAGAAGGCAACAGGTGAATGGAACAACTTTCCCAGCAGAGCTGAGGACTGAGCAGGTTCCACCAAGTGTCATTGAAGCAAACCAAAGAGCTGCTTTTGTCCTCTGGAAATCCCAGATTAGGGGGAGAAGACAACAGATGAATGGAACAACTTTCCCAGCAGAGCTGAGGGCCAAGAAGGTTCCACCAGGTGTCTTTAAACAAACCCCAGAGCTGCTTTCCTCCCTTGACACAATTATTCCTCACTCACCGTGAATGTTTCTCTAGAGAGCTTCTCTTCTTTTTCCATCTTCTTGCTCTTTTCTTCGCTGCTCTTCTTGAATTTTAAGAAGCTCCTGCATTGAGAGACAAAAACTCATTTCTGACCTCCATTTAAATAACCCCTAAATCTGGATTTGTGACCCAGAGCCCTTGGAATAGGAAAGCACACCTATTTCACCTCCACATTTCTCAGAAAAGGGTGAATATAAAATCTCAAATCAACTCAAGCCATTTTGTATTTCCATTTGGGATAATTTTGTTTTTGGTCTGTAAGCAGCGTGGGAACAAATCAACTCTCTGCTGAGTGTTTCAAATCAGCCCTGTTTTTATGGAAGTCAACAATCCACTTTTCCCCCAGCAGTTTGTTTCCTTCTGGTTTTATTTATACTCAGAAATAAAGGGTCCCCAGATAACTCTCATCATTTATGGCACTGGGGTTTGACACACCAGATTTTCCTYGGTTTTTTTAGCACGTGGAGGAGAAAAGTCACCCAAGCAGACATTTATATGGCTCTGTAAAGTGGAAAACAAGTTATTACAACCCACTTAAAAAGAATGGGGCATTCCCTGCATATGGAGATGCCACTTTTCCTGCTGCATGGAATTACAGCTGTAGCATTCTTTTTAAAATTAAGACAGGAAACAAACACAAAAAAAAAAAAAAAAAAAAAAAAAAACAACAAAAAAGCAAACAAAAAAAAACCCCACCCATTTGTAATAAATTATTCATCCTTGGCTCATTTTGATGCACTTGAAATTAAAAAGGACAGGAAACAAGAGCTGAAATTAGGGACTTTTAAGCTGTGAAGAGATGTCAGCCTGCAGGACCTGTGATCCCTGGAGGAGGGATGGAATTGCATCAAATTCCTGAGGGGCTGTGAAGTTATCCCTGTGGTGTTTGAACAGCCCCATGCAGGGGCTCTGGGGGGAAAATCTGAAAAACTGGGCTCTGGTTTACACCTGTTTGAAGTTTTCAGGTATAGGGTAATGAAAAAGGTCATTGCAATGTATATTTTTGTGATCTAAAAGGGGAAAGAAATATCCCACTTCCATTTTTTGCAGCATTGGAAACAAAAAGACAAAACTAAAAAAAAAAGCTAAAAACCCCAAACCAAACCAAAAAGCAAAAGCAAAACCAACCAACCAATAACAACAAAAAAAAGGGCACAGCAAGCGTCAATACAATCAGCCCAAATAATCAATACTTTTAAACACAGGGCTCTTGGCAAAATCACAGAATCTTAGAATGGTTTGAGTTGAGACCTTAAAGGTTATCTCATTCCAGCCCCTTTCTCCATCCCAGGTTGCTCCAAGCCCTTTCCAGCCTGGCCTTGGACAATTCCAGGGATCCAGGGGCACCCACAGCTTCTCTGGGCACCCTGTGCCAGGGCCTCCCCACCCTCCCAGGGAACAATTCCTTCCTAATATCCAATTTAACCCCACTAAAATAGCAAAAACCAGCCAAATATACAGCAAGTAAGAACTTTTTGTCTCAGCTAAGTGGAAAGTCACAACAAAATTTCAGGATAAGACCCCTGAGTATCCCCTTTTGCTCCGAGTTCAGATCCAAGAGTTTGTTTCACCCTTGAGATATTTTCTGCAAAAATTCCTGAAATCTGGTTTCAAAGGGACTAGCAGCCAACACAAAACATCTCTGCCATCAGGAACAGAACAYCCCACCCCTGAGAGCACTCAAGAGWCGTGCMCAAAGTCAGACAAGGAAAACAGAATGGAAATGGAGACCTTTCCACGTCGTCGATGKTTTTGCTCACGTCCCTGAGCTTCCTCACCGCCCGCAGTTTGGGCATCCTCACTTTGTACTTCTCATCCTTCCCCCTGAAAGGAACACACACACACAGCAATTCAGGTTTTTTTTTTTTTTTCCCAGCAGATCATGCCCTCACACCCATGTCCCTACAGGGTTGTGATTTTTTTTTTTCTTTTCCCCCCAGCTCCTGCCCCAAAATGCAAACACTTGCTGTGATTTACACTAGTCATCTGGCAGCAAGACACCAGGACATGCTGTTCCTATTAAAAACGATTTTTCTGACAAGGAGCCTGCCAGGACGGGGCTGATAATGGGGTCTGGGAGACAGAGCTGTCCTTCCTTAGGAAAATGAGCTGATTTTTCACGTGTTTCRGGGAGCAGCTCTCTCCTTTTCACGTCCCTGGCACTAAACAGGAGAAACACCTTGCCAAATTAAACACACGTGGTGAGGACACCTGGAACTGTCTCCAGAGGGCTGAATCCCAGTCAGCTCATGACTCTCAGTGGATTTTCCAAGAGGAAAATCTCCTTGGCCTGAGGACACCCCAGGACAGGGCACCCTCCTCACCTGGGCTCTCTCTGCCCCACCTCGATGTTGTTGTACACGTTGTCCTCCTGAGGGGCAGCTGCTGTGGRTCAAAATGTAAGAAGGAAAATTATTAGAAGATGTCATTCTGATCCTGGTACTCCAAAAAACACATTGCAGAGCAAAATTTGGGCTGCTCCTCGTCACTCAGCCCACAGGGGCCAAGAAAGTGCAAAGAAAATGCAAAGAAAATGCAAAGAAAATGCAAAGAAAATGCAAAGAAAATGCAAAGAAAATGCAAAAGGAGCCGCGGGGCTCTGAGCCCCCAGCTAAGTCCAGCCCAAGGAATGATGCTTGGGTTTGCTGGTTGTGTTTTCTGGATGGGTTTGGCCATGCAGCTCCACAGATGGGGCAGGAGCAGCAGCCCAGGAAGGGTTCCAGCCTGAGGATATTGGGTCTGTCCACTCCAGCACCTCCTCAAGGCTGAGCTTTTTATGTAAATGATGAGCTTTGACCCTTCAGCAGGCAGAAATAAAGAGTTYTACAGAGAGCTGCTGGCTCAAACATCATCACCAGCCTGGTGATGGACTGCTTCACACGTTACCTTCCTGGATATATTCACATCTGCAGGAAAAATGCTCTTCTTTAAAGCAAAACCACCCTAAAATGAGCAAAATTCCACCCTCAAATGAATCACAAATCTGAGTCTTCAAAATCTTCAAAGCTCCTGCTGMCACATTACAATTTTCAAAAAGGCACGAAGCACTGAGTTAATGTACAGCCCATTTGTCTCTTCACACACACACAAATCCCCAAGAGTTAGGCACGGGTATGTGCTTACCTAAATTTGGGACTGAAATGGAAACCAATCTGTGGAGAGAAAAAAGGCTTTTAGAAATGATTCTGCATATCAGCATTGCCCAAAAAGCCACRAGGAGCCCCAAAAAGCTGTCAGTGATGCTGCTGAAGTGACAAAGGTCAAAGTGTGTGGGCTCCATGATACCAACAGCATTTCTCAAAATCAAATTTTAAATTTAATTTAAAGTTGTTCATTTAAATAAATTGTTAAATAAGCATTTCCATCCTGACARGAACAACAGCCATGTGTTCATCATGCAGAAAATATCTACTTTGCACCCAAAAAACAGTCCAAACTCCTGCTGCCCTTCCCAACAGCAGCAGGGTTGCTGGACAGTTGGCTTTTCTAGTCATTAGGAGTTCCCTCTTTTAAGTCTGTCAGTGCCAGGGGTTGCCCAGAAATTTAAATGTGGCAATGTCTGTCCTGTTTTTGAGAGCTTTWAAGGTTCTGTGAGACAGGAGAATGGCACAAAACCTGGTGGGTCCTTCCCTGTAATGATGTTTATATTTGAGGGAGCCACTGACACAGCAGAGCATCTYGTGTGAAGGGGTATGTGAGGAAAAKAAATGTTCCTAACTTAAAAGARGAAAGGTTTAGCCTGGAATTTCCAGAGAAATAAGAAAAGGCAGCATTTTCCTGGAGTTCAGGCACTCTGCACAGGGTGAAGCCCTCGCAGTGCAGGGTGGGCTCTGCARGCAGCTGCTGCACATTTGAGGAAAAGGCAATTTCCCTGGAAAWTTAGGCAAGGTTTGGAATATTAGAGCACCCAAAAAGGCACTACAGAAAGTTATACAATATTCTCTACCCTGTTAGAATTAAGACTCACTGGTCATCTTCTTCAGCAGAACTGCTGCCAGCTCAGCTCTGAGTGGGACTGGGAATAAAACCCCTGAGCCCTCAAGTGCCACATCAGCAAGGCTGGCCCTAATCCTGGCAGCTGCTATCCTATTTCTGCACTCCCCTGAATGCCTCGTGTCGTGCTGAGACATCAGAAAGTGCCAAAGGCAGCAGGGAATCTGTGAAAACCTGGGAACTGCAGCAGGACCAGCTCCTGTAGGTTCCTGATGCCAGAGATTGTGGAGAAGCTGCACAGACAGACCATCGGCCACATCTGCCACAGCAGATCCTAGTGAGTTGACAGAAGCACTTTTGGCCTCAGTTTCCCCCCAAAAAAGCTGTATTCCTTCCTCCTAAACCTCCTGCTCTCAAATAATTGCCACGAAGAATGCTCAGGTTTCAATGGGAAAGGGGTGGGATGATGAACATTTCCTTACCTTAGGTTGTCCTTGAGCCTGAAATTGTTCAGCTTCAACTTTTCTATCTTAAACAGGTTTCCAAACCTCTTTTGCTTTTCTGTTCTGTCCAAAAGAGAAGCAGGTTTTAAATTAAGAGAGGTGCAGAAGTAGCCCCAGAGATCCTGAGGCAGGGAGAGGAAGGGAGCAGACCCTGGACCTCAGCTCAGAAGGAGAATTTCAGCTTTAACAGCATCATATGGATGATGGACCCGCAGGGATTAGCACCAGCACAGCCAAAGGTGATTAATAATTAAATCCAAGATCGAATCTTTGCCCAGTTTTAAACTCTTCTGTGTTAATTGAAGTTATTTTCCTCTGACCCAACAGCTACAGGGTGATCCAAGTTTATCTGTAGTAAAAACTCCTGAGGGAAAGGCAGCATTACCCAGAAACATCACAGTGGCACCTTCTGTGCCACCCCACATCACAAATTCCTGTTATGTGCACCCTCGAGGAGGATGGGCACAAAAACACAACTGAACTTTCACCTCTTAATCCWTTTGGGAAGCTCAGGCAACGCATAAACCTGAGGCTGCAAAAAAATAACACACCCCGTGGAAGCAAATATCTGGGGAGACCAGAAAAAGAAAAAGATCATGAAAAAGAGCAGGTTGTGAGTTAGTTACAGCACAGCAAGTTCTTTTCCAGCCTTCTGTGATCTGAAATGGGAGTGTTTTGTCCTGTTTTGTGGGTACAATTTGTCCCTTGGGCATATTTTTTTTTTTGTCTGGAATGCACTAAAAAGGTGCTGATTCTCAGCTACAGCTGAGCAACGCTTTTAATCAGAAGTGTGTGTTTGAAGGAAGAGCCTGGGAGGGCAGTGCTTCCAATGGATGGAGAGTGTTACAGGGAAAAAAAAATCCCCTTCCTTGCTTTGAGATTTAATTTTGGTAACAACTTTTTGCTCCCTGAGTGTCAGCCAAAGGAAGGGAAGGGAACAAACCCTCCCACGCAAGAGCTTCCCTGAGTGGAGTCAAGAGGGGAAAAAGGCTCCCAGCCAGTGCCTGCCACATGAGATCAAGGCTGTAGGGTCAGAATTTCAAAGTGCAGGCTAAGAAATTGCAACTTACTCTGGTTTAGCTGGATTATCACCCCCAATGTCCACATCTTCATAGGTTTCCTCGTAGCTGTTCCCTGAAACTGAAAACCGAGGGGTGCCATGAGGACAAACTCCGCTCAGCAGCAACAAAGTGAGGTTTGCTGCACAAATGTCACTCAGACCTTTCACATTTTGCTCTTTGCAGAGCCTTCAGGGCTGCTCAAATGAATTCCACGCTAAATTCAATCTCTCCCCATTGATTTTAATGGGATTTCATTATTATATTATTATATTCAGAGCGACCCAGCCAGAAGGAGACACTGTAGATGCTGAAAGAAAAATGAAACCAACCCCAGCACCTCCTGGGAACCAACCCAAATTGAATATTGTCTGAGCTTCCCCACTTACTGCTGTCTGAAGTGAAGGAACTGGAGGCATCTGAGCCGTGGCTGCTGGAAGACACAAGGGKGACACGGGGGTTGCTGCAGCAGGGATTTTAAATGACATTTCACAGGGGCAGGTGCTGCCACACTCACAGCCTGTCCTGCAGCTCCTCAACGTCGTCGTAGATGTCCTCTGYTGCCTGCAGAGCCTGCCAAGGGTGCTGGTCCAAGGCTGTTCCTTCCATCCCAGGATCTGGAGCACCAAAATCCACGCTGGGAACTGGAAATGAGAGAGGAGCTTGGCTTTAGGGGCTTTTCTGAGGAAATTCTCTCAGGGCAAGGACAACTGTTGAGGGTAACACCACAAATAAGAGCCCTAAAGATACAGATATACTTGCCATTCTAGGAGTCCAGAAAATTCTTTGCTCTGAGCCACTTTGAGGTAACAAAAATGAACAATTTTGGAAGATTTTAGCTTTAAAACTAGTTAAAGTCATAAAAATATTTAAGGTTTTTTTAAAAAAAGAAGTCTGTTGATATTCTCAGTTTTGACAGCTCTGACCCAAATCTTCATAACATGAAAGCATCTCCAGAGATTACTCTTGGATCTCCAGAGAAGTGATTGCGGGGAAAGCTTGTCATGGATGGTGGAAATGTTAGGATCCAAGTGATGGATCATCCATTGGAATACACCTGTAAATCAAAATCTTGGACAAGACCCAAGGAGAATGAACATCCCAGAGATGGATTTCACCGAGGGATGGAATCAAGCCTGGGAGCTGCACCTCATAATGTTAGAAAAAGATTATTACTGGAGAACTCAGGCAATATTAAATCCTTAAAACTGATTAAAGAGAGTTGGAGCAATGTAGAAATGCAGCCATGCAGATAAAAGCAGATAATGTTTGAAAATGAACATGGGAAGTGTCCAAGGCCAGGTTGGAAGGGTTTGGAGCAAACAGGGATAGGGGAAGGTGTACCCTGCCATGGCAGGGGGTGGGATGAGAGGATTTTTAAGTTGTCTCCCAACCCAAACCATTCTGATTCATTCAGTGGATCCCACTGGACACAAGGGCATCACCTCAGTGTGGTCCAGCTAAAGACCAAAATTTCTGCAAAACATTCAAAAGAAAAGCAGGAAGGGGTGGGACCCAACAATTCCCCAAACCAGCCTCTCTGTTGAAGCAACAGCAGGAGGCTCACCAGGAATAATTTGAAAAAAAACAACAGAAATCACCTCCAGCTGTTCAAAGGCCAAGCAAACCAGCAAGGATTTTTACAGAAACAGACACCAACCAAACCAGAAAATTATTAYGAGGTGATTTAAAATAATAAAAGAAAATATAATACCTGAGAACCACACCAATAAAAATAACCACAGTCACAGTCAATTTACACTTTCTCCTTCTCACTCCTGGTCTGCCCACAGAGCCCAACAGAGCCACTTTTCTCTYTTTCATCTTTGAAACTCTGCCATATCACACCAGCAGCTCGCAGAACCTTTACAGAATAGGCCCCATGAACATTTATACATAAAGATGGGAAAYTCTGCTCACAGAGGGGATGTGATTTGGTTTAATTGTGCAGATAARGTGCCCATCAGCAGCTCTGGTCACTGTCTCAGGGTATCCTGAAGGAAGGAGCCCAAAATCAGCCTGGAACCACAGGGAGATGGAACAAGGAGCCATCACCCATCTCAGTGAGGGACACAGGAGAATTCAGGCTCTGAATTCTCTGTTTCCACCCCAAGCCTTTGCCAACCCTTTTCTGAGACTCCACAAATGATGAGGAGCAGAGGAGATGGATTTCAGCTCTCAGGGATAAGGGCAATCTGCTAGAAAAACAAACACCTGGGCTGGAGTTGGGGTGAACCAACGCAGGAAGAGATTTGTGCAGCCAAAACAAATGACTCCGACCAGAACACAAACACCCGCTCAACCTTCCGAACCTAAACCAGCTCGAGAGCTATATAAATTCAAGGTTATTCCTCATATGGAAGAGACATTTGGGAGGCAGATGGGGCTGAGGGAACACTCAGAGCAATGAGACACTCACAGAGCTCGGCGCTGTCTTTAGGCAGCCCTGGCAGGATCGGGAACGGGGCAGTTTGGGGACTGCTCACATCCTGCTGCCCTTGCAGAGCCTTCATCCCTCCTCTGCCATCTCCCCTGGCATGGCTGGTGGGGTGCAAGTAGCCATTTCTACCTGTCTGGGGTCAAATATTTGGTTTGGTCAATGCAGTCTTTGAAATACATCTTTAAATGCACTTTATAATATATACATACAGCTTTCTAATATACATCTATGCATCCATGGGAATATAGGTTATCTTTCTGTGCATTTAAAAGAGTTTCACACCCTTCCCCATCAGCACTACCAGCCTTTTAAGCTGAAACAGTTGAATGATGTACAGGCAGAAGGGAAGGCAGAAACCCCCTTGGGATTACAGGCTCAAATCTCAACAGCTTCCAGAACAGAGGGGGGTTAGAAGGAGATGAGACATCCTATAATAATTATTAAAATTAATCTCAAGGATACAATACCTTGAAAATGTTGTTCTCTTCCCATTTCATCCTTTCATGGCTTGGTTTTCCCTCTTTTTCATCCTCTGTTATAGCTCTTTCCAGACCGAAACTTTCAGAAATGAGAGAGGTCTCAGCACACACACTTCAGCAAAGTCACAGACAAACACATTGCCTTACAAGAGAGCCCCAAAGAAGCAGCTCATTCTCCCTATGAATGAGGTAAATACCCAAATGACCCCAGTAAAGTAAGGCCAAGTCCAAATCTAAAGGCCAGTGGTCACTCTGGGATAATACAAATCATTCTTTGAACTAATRTGATTGTTTCCTCATGTAGGAATGGAAAAATCAGATCCATTTGCCAGTGGTGACTCCTGGATCACAAAATGTTCCTCACACCACTCTGTGCTGAGATTTAGGAAAGCAGATAGAAAAACAGGATGCAGGAGTTGATCCCTTTTTTTGGCAGCATCACAACATTTCCCATTTAAGTGACCCCCTTTTATCCCACAACTCCTCAGTCCCCACCAACAATCCCAGACTTCAGACAGTGACCATAAATGCACCCCACAAGGAGCCTGAAGTGTGACATTTGTGGGGTGAAATTCAGAGTGGACCTTGCTTTGCCCCCATAGCCCTGGACATGGAACCCATTTGAGAGCCTCATAAACTCTSCAAACACTAAAAGAGTTCAGGTTTCAGCAGGAAAAGAAAGTATAATTTCTTACAATCTCCTTTCCAGATATGCTTTAGACCAAAAACAATCCTAGAAACCATGAATGCTGACACAGAAAAAGCATCATCTACCCTGTCTTGGTCATGAAATATATGACATTTCTTTCTATTTACTGAGTGTTACAATATTTAACTCCTGACCTGAATCAGTTGTGGGGCTAGAAGAAGTTTGAGAGAGAGAAAAGGAAATTACCTGGATTTGGCAAAGGGRAAAATCTTCTGTTTCTGGAATAAAGAAGAGGAAAGCCTTCAGCCACCGCGCTTTTCTCAGCAGTCAAGCTTTCACACAAAGCCTCAAATGTCAATGAGCATTTGAAGAAATATTTCTTTAGGAAGCCCAGAAGTATTTTGTGTTTGGAATAGTCATCAGACGAGGATATTTCATCTGCTTTGCAGGACAGGGAATGCACATATTGACAAATTGTACAGGGAAAATAAAACTGTGCAAGGTTTGGACTCGGACAGCATGGAAGCTGTTACAGAATGGAGAGCTTGCAGAAGAGGAGGAGAAGGAAGTTTTTTTAATTTAAATAAAGATTTACCATAAAATGAGGTTCCAGCCAAGCCAGAGAGCCTCTGAGCAAATCACACACAGATAAATATGATTGGGAATCTGTGCTATTTCCCAGGCAGCTCGATGGTTCTGCAAGCCAGGACTGAAAGTGGAGTTTGACTTGGTCTACCACCCACATCCATCCAGCTGGTGTCACCACTTCCTGACATTTCTGCAGTGGAAATCAAGGAAGCTGCCTCTTCCCWCTGATATGTGTGGCAATCTCATTAGTTTTTGTGTCCCTTCAACAATTTCTTATTTATTTTTTGAGACTCTTCACAGGCAACGCACAGAGAAATTCTTGGCAGGTAAGAAATATAGATATGAAAAGTTTTCGAGAGAGGAAAATATGGTGCAGTCAGGATTAGAAGATCCAAAGTGGCTGTGATGACACTCACCTTGTGTCCTTGAGGCTCTGCCTTAGGTGCTAGGAAAGATATTTATGAACAGATATTAATTTTTAGCCCATATTAAAGTCAYTGCACTTTTAGATGCAGAACCCAGCTTCAGTTGGGATGCTCAGCATCCAGACACACAATCACAATGGGACATTCACCACATCCTACAGACCCTTCCCTTTGCTGTTTGAGCACTGGTTTACAAGCAGGGAACTGCAGCACAACCCTYGACTGGCCCCAGTTTTCAGGGGGCTGTGAAATCCCAGAGGAATTCATGTGGCAAAGGATTGCTTGGATCCTTTCCCAATGGRAGAGAAAAATCAGTGCATGTGGCAGAAATGACCTCCCAAAAAGAGGGAGCCTTGGAAAATTTAAAAGCAGAGCAGGGATACCTTCCATGGAGAAAACTGTACCGGGAAAAAAATATTGATGGAGGTGCGAGAGTTTGGAATTCTGTGCCCTTCTGTTCCCAAGATGATGCTGAGGTTTGCCTCACTATCTTTTCTTTTTTTTTCTTTCTCCTCTACATGGGTAGCATCTCATGATATTTCCCACTGCAGTTTTGCCATAAGTATCATTTCACCCCCAAAATTTTAACTTTTTTTTTGTCTGTGCCCCAGAGTCCTCACACTACACCATGCAACCACTTTTCTCAACAAGAAACTGCATTATTTCCTATTTTAAAGGCTTTTTGTTTTCCCCAGCTAGCACGTAATTCACCTCCCAGTCCTGCCTTTCAAAGTACCTTCAATGACACACAAGGTTGTGGTGTCCCCAGGCTGATTCAGGTACATCGGGGTTTCTTCATAATTATTCTGCTCTTCAAGTTGAGCACTGAGAAGATGAAAAAGAGAGAATAGATTTTTTTTYTTYYTTTTTTTCCTTGTCCCTTTTAGTAGCATGAAAAAAAAAGAAAATTCATCTTAAGGACAAGGAAATCAAGGGCTTTGATAGTGAGCCTACAAAAAAGCAAAGTGAAATCAGGAATTCCTGTGGCAGAGGTTGAACCTTCCCCCCTGACTCCACTCTCTCACTGCTTGTCCTTTGGGAGGRCAGGCTGCATTTGGAGGGCTCAAAGCACGTCAGGAGACTTCACACCAGGGTTAGAGTCTCCTGCCTACAGCAATCCCTCAAGTAGAAACAAGAACAAAATAAAAATCGTGAGGAAATGGGAGCGCAGCATTTTTCGAGCTTACTCAGGTGCTTTGAAATTGATAATTCCCASTTGCTCCGTTTGGCACGTGGCTCCTGGTGGCAGGGGACAACAGGGGAAGCAGAGATAGCAGAGGGGGCGTTTAAAGGTCCTGCTCCTGAGCTTATCAAGCCACCAGCTCGGTGCCAACAGTGTGAGTGGCACATGCCAGCCCCAGGAGGAGGGAAAGCACCACAGCTCCAAGTGTTGATCTCCCCAGCCCAGTTCCCATCTCCTCATTCTCCTTTTTACCTTTCCTCCTCCAGAAATTCACATTTGGGAGTAGAGGCAGGGGGGAAATCCAGCATTCCTGAATTACCCAGGCAGATCCCCAAATCTCCCCCTCCAAATACAGAAGCAGAGTTTTTTGGCATTTTAGGAATGCACCRGGAAGCAGCAAACGCACAAGACACAGCTTGTAACACACGTGGGGGACAGGGTAAGGTGGGGAAAGAGCACCAGGAAGAATTGGAGCTGAAAGTCTGCAAAAAACCCTCAGGGAGGGTCTGGTTTTTCCTGGAATCACCCCATTGCCTCAGCTCAGAGCAGAGGAAGGGCAAAGCAGAACATGAGGGACAAGAAACTCAAGGGGCACTTCAACAGCAGTGAAATCAGAGAAAGAGATAAGCCCTGAAGGCTGTGCTGACCACAGAGGCTGCTCCAGCCCCTCACTGTCCCCTGCAGCCCTCAGCCCTGGGGAAGTGCCCTGCTGGTCCCAAATTTACCCTCAGCCCTGGGGAAGTGCCCTGCTGGTCCCAAATTTACCCTCAACCCTGGGGAAGTGCCCTGCTGGTCCCAAATTTACCCCCAACCAACCCGAGCTCCAGATCAGCCAGCACAAGAAACCGTGTCAGGGTCTCTGAGAGACCAGGCTTCATTCCAGGTGAGGCTTCGAGGAGGGGAATTTCCATCCCCAAACCGCTGCTATTTTGCTTTAATGCCAGAGTTATTTAAATCATTCCCCCAGTTATCACACTTGTTAAATATTAACGAGTGACCTATTGTAAAGACCATATCACAAGTGTTGGAGCACCACAGCTAATCCTGCGTTGCCAGAACAGCTTCTTTCAGTGCAGAACACCTTTGGAGGGGGTTATTTTTTGACCAGCTCTCTTCTGACAAGTACAGGTTAAAGGTTAACAGCAGCCCACGCTGGCAGCAGCACCTCATGATGTCAAGAACAACTTGCTGCTGATAGCTGGAGGAGTTGTTTGGGCACAGAAAGTATTTTAAGAATCCCCCTCTCTTTGCTTTGGTTCAGCTGTTCTATTTTCCCTCCTTACAACGAGAACAAAACATGTGTGTGGATGTTTTCCTCCACTTTTGCTGTTCTTGTTGCACCAAGCCCAGGCTGCTGCACAAAACTCATGACAAGTCAGAGACCAGAAAAAGTCAGGATACAAAAAAAATTGTGTCTGCAAGATTTTTGAGCTGTTTCATATAAACTTGAGTGATTTTGGACCACCACTCAATAAAAACCTCAATTCAGCATCTAGAGACAGCTGAAGGCATGAGGTGGGGACAGAGGGCAGTGACTCCTGTGCCCTGGCTGTGMTGGCTGCAYAAACACAGSATTAYAGAACCACACAGGAGTAAAAACTCYTTTGCTGCTGGCAGAGAAACCCCCAACACCTGCTGGTTGTGCCAGGGCTTTGTTTCAGCAACAACTCTCAAAAGCATCTCTTTTCTAAAAACACAGAGATTGAGTACACAGCAAACAGGAAGCAAAAAAACACACACAAAAATGACTCTGCAGCTAAAACACCTGGCAGTGTTTTCCTTCCCACCAGCTAAACCAGAACTAAGGACACAGGGATGTGGCTCTCCATGAGGCTTGAAAAGCCCATGGGAGAAAACAGGGATGAGGTTTTCTCCATTAGGAGAAGGTCATCCCAGCCAGCTTTGATTTCCAGAATCCGGGAATGGGTTGGGTTGGGAGGAACCTTGAAGTTCCAGCTCCAAACCCTCCCTCTCCCACAAGCAGGGACACCTTCCACTGGAGCAGGCTGCCCTTGGACATTTCCAGTTCCTCCAACAACCCCTGGAGCAAGTTACAGCCTCCAGGAGCGGGATGTTCCCTCCAGGATGAACGGGAAATGGGATGGGGATGTTCCCAAGCCACACCCTGCCCTCCCCCAGGCTCACCTTTCGGGGCTCAGGTAATCCTCTTCTCCAGCAGCTGCACACAAACACACACAGAGGATTAATGTTGGAAGGGCAGGCATGGCACAGGACTGCCAGCAGGAATTGGGGACGTGGCTGGGTTAATATGGCATTATTCACATTATTATTTAATATTTCCAGGCAACAACCCCAGACTCAATATAACTGAGCAATATTGAGAGAGCATGGAGATGATGGCACATTAATGTAACTGGTTCCCCTCATCAGATTAATGCATTTAGAGAAGGCAAGTAGGCTGGAAAAGGGTTTCAGTGAAAAAATTCTCTTTCCCTCTC
This sequence comes from Malurus melanocephalus, assembly GCF_030028575.1. Classification (NCBI taxonomy): domain Eukaryota; kingdom Metazoa; phylum Chordata; class Aves; order Passeriformes; family Maluridae; genus Malurus; species Malurus melanocephalus. The sequence continues at coordinate 183,319 of NW_026624063.1, forward strand.
RTTCTTATCAAAGCCAGGGCACAGCAACAAGCGCTGGCACTGTAGAGGGATTTTAGCAGAGCCCTTCATACTAAAGCAGCTCACTTTGAATTCATCAACAGTTGTGCCTAAAGATCTGGCTATAATTAAGCCTGTATCTATAAAGAAACACCACTTAGCAGCTTAATAAGTGGTGCAGAATATTCTATTACACAACATCAATGGGGTTTTATTATGGGAAACTGAACTTTTGCATTTCTTGATGTCGGAACACTCAACAACATTGCCCTGTGTTGTATTTAACACAGAAGTAGGGGGGATTAGCAGGCTATTTTCTAACAATTTTATTGTGCCTTCCCATAGCTGTGCACTCTGGAGTCAAGGCATTTCCCATTGAAGAGGAGTGATAAAGATCAGCTCAGCTCACAGGCAGCTGCTGCTGCTTTACAGCCAGCTGTAAACTGCTCTCAACACGTGGGATGGCATCCAGCCTGGAAAACCAGATCCCTTTTCCAGATTAAGGGCAAAAATCAGCCCCACTGGAGCTGCTGGGCTGTTATTAATGTTGGAGGAAGAAGTTATAACGAGTAACAACGTCTTGTTTCTGCACGCTGGAAATCGCGGCCTTACAGACGTCAATAAAATGCACGTTTCGATTGATTCTCTACAGAACAGATCTGGGGGAAAAAAGCCAGGCAATCTCTTACTTGTTTCATTTCCTCTGTGGGTCAAAGGCAGGAGGCTCTGGAAAGCTCTGAGATCAAACTTTGGGGGTCTTGGAGGCTTCCCAGGGGCAGGACCCAGGGATTCGGCTGGAGGGAGAGGTTTAATCCTTGGCCATTTCCTCCCGGGGCTGTAGGACCATGTTCCTGCTCCAGGCTGGCAGAAGGGGAGCTCTGATTCTGCTCCAAAGAAGCACAAGGACAGGCAGAAATTAGTCCTGATTTATGCAAAACCCTATGCAGGATTATTAGTTGTTATCCTGATATTTCTCACTGGCTCTGTTTCCCCCCGATTTCAGCATCCCCATCACACAGCAGCTCTGTAATTGTGTTACCAGAAATGCAGAACAAAAGGAAATGGTCATTTTTTACAGATTTTTACCACATGAACCATGCTGGGGTCTCAGCTCTTGACAGCTCCCTTCCCCTGGGTTATGACCAGCCCAATTTTCTGTGCCTGTAACAGTTCAATCCCACAGGATTTAGGGAATGGCTGTTTTCAGGGCTTAGCCCAGGAGAGGTGGCTTTGCAGAGTAAACAAAGACTGAAGTTTTTCAGTGCCCCGTCACCCAGTGTGACATCAGCAAAGGGCACTTCACAACCTTGGAGTTTCCCAGCACCAGTTCCTCCAACAAATACATTCTCCAAGATTAAATATGACATTTTGCAAAGCTGGGAGGGTGCAGAGGGGGAGATTGAAGCTATTTTAATTGGAAGCTATTTTAATTAATGTCTTTGCAGACCAACCAAGCCTTTCACATCTGTGCGAAGCCACGTTCACCTTGGGATTGCAAACAGCCAAAGCAGACCAAAACTAAGATAGTCCTGAACTATCTCAAAATGTAGACAATTCCTTTAAGTGAACTTTAAAAAATTTGTTGAATATGGGGAACTCTCCCCTTACTCAGGCTGAGCAGCAGTTTGGGATCCATTCCTTATCTCCAGGACCTCCAGAAGAAGAACAGAGCATCCCAGTGGGACAATGTGGCCTCTTGTTTGAGGGTCCCAACCCTTAGGAGCTTTCCTCTCCAGCTGCTGTGTCCTGCCTTTGCAGAGCACCTGTATTCCTATATATTTAGGGTTAAAAACACACCTTACCGTACCTTTCTGGTGCCGGGGTGGCTCTCTTGGTGCACCATAGCCCAACTGGCAGCACGCAGATGCCACCACACCCTCAGCACCGGCTCCATCAGAGCTCCTGTGTCCCCTGGGAGCCTGGGGAAGGATATCTTCCCTCTGGGCACGCCAGTCCAGCCCAGGGGAGCTGCCTGAGGGTCGCCTCCACTCTCTGCCCGAGGCAGAGGGAGCTGAGTTTGCCGCCCGTTGGGTTGGAAGCTTTGGAGTTGCTTTCTCATTGCGGGATAAAGTCTCCTCCCAGATCTGCAGGGCGTGCTGGAAAGACTCTGGGAGCTGAGGGTCCTCTGGAGATGCTTGGCTTGGTTCTTGCTGGTCAGTGCCATGGGATGAGAGAGGTTTTTCTGAGCTGTTCTCGGGAGAGCTCAGCCCTTTCTCCGCGGTGCCGATGCCCTGGAACGCTTTGGTGTGCTCCCCATAACCCAGCCTGGCCAGGGGGCTGTGCAGGGTGGGCACAGGGGGCTGAGAGGTGGGATGGGCAGGTGTGAAGGTTTTCACCTCTCTCCTGGTCGGGGGCAGAGGGCTGGATGTGGTGATCCCAACAAAGCCGGGTTTGGGAGCGATCCCCGCTGGAGGAGTCTGGCCCGGCTGCCCCATCCTGCTGACCAAAGCGGGGTCATTCTGGAATTTGGCTCGGAGGGCTTGGAAATCAGTCACACCTTCCTGGGTGGGGGGAGAGAAAGCACAGAATAGCTGCTTAGCAAGGGGCAATTCAGGCAATTGTGATGGTTTCAGACAGAAAGAGGCTGCGGGACACCAGACTGGTGTGCCAATCCTGGTGAGAATTTAAAAGCAGCAGAGGAGAGTTTGCTCTTTCAAAGTATCCTCCAAAGGCTCACAAATCACTTCTGGCAAAGCAAAAGAGTTGAAAACGGGAGGAAAATGCAGGAGTAAAGCACGGAAAGACAGCCAAGCAGAGCCAGTGGAGCAGGGGGATGCCCCCTTCTCCCCAGTGATGGAGAATTCCCCTCAGGGGGATCTGGCAAACACAAAATTGAATGTTAGAGCTCCCTGGAAACTGAATGTTAGAGCTTCCTGGCAGAGGTGCTGCAGTGCTGTTGATGCACCTGCTGGGTATGAAAGCTGCACTTTATTTTCAGTACACAAGCACCAAGGAGGGGAGAGGCCAGGGCTGCTCTGCAGGTGCCTCATCCATGCCCATCCTCCTTTAGAAATCTGCACCACGGGCACAGAAGCAGTAAATATCCTCCTTGTTGCACTCCAAACGAGTCCTGGGACAAAATGCCCTTCTTCCATGATGCTGGTTCAGCTCACGGTCCCCAAGACTCTTTGGATCCTTCTCCCCTCACCTTTAATGCCACCCCAGGGAGCAGAGGACACACCACCCAAACGTTGGGACAACCAGAGCATCTCCCAGAGTGGGTGAGGCACACGGGCTATGACTCTCAATTCCTCTCCCACACAGTTACCAGCACCCAAGTCACACAGGATTTTGAAGAAAAGGATCTAATCAGCAACAGTGTAGTTTAAAAGAGCACTTAAAGAACATTTTGTTTCACCCCCTCATTCCCCTACATCCCCCCATCCCATGCTGGAGAAAAGGCACCACAATTTTTGCCCGCAGTGCTGTGGCTTAAATTCGGCCCTGAACTGAACTAGGGAGAAAATATGAAGAAAAATTTATGAGCTACTTAAGTCCTTGAACTGCTCTATAACTTTTTATATGCCATGATTACATTAGGTGCTCTGCTCTGGCAGCTCAGTTCAGCGCGAGGCTTCACCAGGACCTGTCTAATGAGGAAATTGGAAAAAATTATCTAGGACAGAACTTCGTTATTCTGAAAAAAGCCCCAGCCTTAAGTGTTAAGACAGAACAGATGAATAGCACACTGAGGTTTTATTGCATTTAATTGCACGATTTATTAAACACTGACAATTTCTCTTGAATAACCCCTTTCACTGACTTTATTACTTTCACAGGGTAGTACATGATGTAAAGAAGCAGCCCTTGGGGGGAGAGGTTTGAATTGCTCCAATTATATTTCATATTAGTGGTCAGCAGCATGGATGCTGTGCGAGCTGCCCAGACAGGCTAATCTAGCGGCGAGCCATGGGAACGGGAGCTTCCAGAGGCACACGGAGGATGAATCAGATTTTTTTTTTAGGGAAAAAAAACCCATAAAAATCCCACGTGCACCCGATCCCTCCAGTGGTGCCAGACAGGAAATAAAGCAGTGAGGTGCCCTAATGCAATTGCAGGGAGCTTTTTGCACGTGCTGCAGTTGAAGAGTTCAGTGCTGTTTACCTTCCTTTGCTGATTTTGTGTGCTGCAGCAAACAGTTCCTCATCAGCCCCCTCAGAGACAAAGAAAAGGGGAAGGGAAAAGCACCTGCTTGTCTGAGTGTGCCCCAGGTGAGGCAGACACGGGGGTTTTTTGGTCAGGCCTCTCCCTGCACTGGCTGTGACAGAAGTGGGCTGTGACAAAAACAGGCTGTGACAGTCACAAGTTTGGCACGACCTTTCATTAGAGAGGGATGGATGCCAGCTTCCCTTTTCCCACCTAAATTGTTATTCCTCTTGCCTTGAAAAGCAGCTTCAAGTAATTTACCTAATTAAGTGAGAGATTATTTGTGCTTAATGCACCCTCAGTGCCCCTCACTAGGATATGGTTCTCCCAGAGTGCAGCCTGATGGGATATTCACAGGGAAAGGGGAAAAATACGGCCCCCAGCCAACTATAGGGAAGTGTAGGGGTGGATGGGGTTAAATTGCACCCCATGGCCACCTCCTGCACACCCACAGCCAGCTGGGCTATCCATCCATCCATCCATCCCTCCTACAAATGCTGTTTCCTTGCACAGGGCTGATCTTAGCCAGACCTTCCAAGGTGCAGTGAGTTCTCCCATCTCTGCTGGGATGGTTTTCCATCAGAGCTGGGATTGTTTCAAATCCCAAACCCATCCAAGCAATTCTCCTGTTTGACCCACACACCTCCAGGTGGCCCAGGGAGATGCTGAGCCTGAGCAGGACACTGGTCCCCAAAAAACCAGACCGGCTGACAAGCAGAAAGAATACACCAATAAATTCAAAGGGCTGCCAAAAGCTCACAATGTATATTGCAGCTACATCTGGCCAAATAATTGCCTGTGGATAATACAGCATTTGGCAAAAGCCCATGCAAGATGAGAGGGGAAGAGAGAGAAAAGGAAACAAAGTTCCACTGTCCGGAAAGCTGCGAGCACAAAGGAGTCAGGGGACAGGAGCATTACAGTCAGAGGGCAGTGAAACTTTCTGTATTTTGTCCCCGTAAATAAAATGCTCTTCTAACATCGAGATCAGTACAGGAAGCAGAATAAAGTTCAGCTTAAGGCTGTGATAAGGGTGCCTTTTAGAAGGAGATTTGTGCTTATGCTTTGGATTCCTAATCAAAAGGAATCTGAAACACAGAATCCCAGAATGGTTTGGGTTGCAAAGCACCTTAGAGATCAACTCATTCCAACCCCCTTCCACTATCCCAGGGTGCTCCAAGCCTCGTCCAACCTGGCCTTGGTCGCTTCCAGAGATCCAGGGGCAGCCACAGCTTCTCTGGGCACCCTGTGCCAGGGCCTCCCCACCCTCACAGGGAAGAATTCCTTCCTGATATCTGATCTAACCCCGCTCTCTTTCAGTTTGAAGCCATTCCCCCTTATCCTCTCACTCCAGGGCCTTGTTAAAAGTCCTTCTCCAGCTCCCTTGCAGCCTCCTCAGGTACTGAAACACTGCAATAACGACACTCTAGAACCTTGTTTTCTCCATGAACTAATTAAACAGAACTAATTCTCATCAGTTTAGTGAAGCTGCTTTTCTAAAACAAATGAACACAGCAAGAGCAACCCCATCCAAGTCGCAGCACACCGGTCAGCAGAGAGGAAGCACTGCCTGTTCCCCTCCTGGAATTTTTCTGGTTTGCTCCATCGTTTATCTCGATTCCCAGGGGAGCTCTGGTGGGTAAATGTTTAATCTGCCTGCCCTCTGCCCCGGCGTGGGACTGCTGGAGCCGAGCCCAGGCACCCCGGGCAGGCTGAGGAGTGTGAGCGCAGGTATCAACTCATTAATCCGCCGGCTTCTGCCAGAACCAAAATAGATAAATAAATAAACCCCAATTCTACTCTTATTACACTAAGAGGAACAACTGCAGATCGTGTCAGAGTGAGAGGGGAAGGAAGCAGGCACTGGGATTCCCTGTTTTGGGGCAGAAAAGCAGAATCTGTGTGGTCTCCGCAGAGAGCGCGCCCGTCGCTCCCAGGATAAACCGCGCTCCGTGGGGAGAACAGCCCAAGCTATGGATCGGAAAACCAAGCAGAAACCTTCCCCCCAGGCCAGGCGCAGAGCCCCAGCAGTTACCAGGTCCATCCCCCGCTGCTCCGTGCCTGCTGCAGCCGCTCAGCCCAGCACATTCCGTGCCCCGCGTCCCGCAGCCGCTCCCGCTGCAGCGCCCGTCCCGCAGCCACGGCAGCGAGGCGGAGCAAACCCCAAACACACCTGAGCTGAGGCTGGGTCTGCCCCCGGGGCGGGGAGAGCCTCACCTGGGCAGGGCTGAGCCTGCCCTGCCGCCCTCCACCGACCCACGGCTCCCCGAAACACACATGTCAGCGCCGGGGCAATCTTGGGGCAGAAAAGGTAGATATCGGGTCTGGTTTGCTTTTAGAGGGAAAGAATGGCAGTTGGCTTTGGCATGGGTGTCCCCACAGCACCATGTGGGTCCATATAATGTTCATATGTGTCCATATGATGTCCATTCTGATGTCCATATCATGTCCATTATGATGTCTAAATCATGTCCATATGATGTCCATTCTGATGTCCATATGATGTCCATTCTGATGTCCATGTAATGTCCATTATGATGTCTAAATCATGTCCATTCTGATGTCCATATGCGTCCATATGATGTCCATATGATGTCCATTCTGATGTCCACTATGATATTCATTATGATGTCCATATGATGTTCATTATGGCATCCATTATGATGTCCATATGAGGCCCATATAATGTCCATATGATGTCCATTATGATGTCCATATATGTCCATATGATGTCCATATCATGTTATGATGTCCATTATGATATTCATTATGGTGTCAGTTATCGTGTCCATATGATGCCCATATGATGTCCATTATGATGTCTATATGTGTCCATACAATGTCCATTGTGATGTCTAAATCATGTCCATTCTGATGTCCATTCTGATGTCCATATGATGTCCATTATGATGTCCATATAATGTCCATTATGATGTCTAAATCATGTCCATTCTGATGTCCATTCTGATGTCCATATGCGTCCATATGATGTCCATATGATGTCCCTTCTGATGTCCACTATGATATTCATTATGATATCCATATGATGCCCATATAATGTCCATATGATGTCCATTATGATGTCCATTATGATATTCATTATGGTGTCAGTTATYGTGTCCATATAATGTCCACATGATGTCCATTATGATGTCCATATCATGTCCATTATGATGTCCATATCTTGTCCATTATCATGTCCATTATGACATCCACGATGATGTCCATCTGTGTCCATATGTTCCATATGATGTTCATATCTGTGGCAGTTTACAGAATCTCAGAGTGGTTTGGGTAAGAAAGGCCCTTAAAGCCCATCCAATTTCACCCCATTCTCCCCTCCAAATCATCTTCTCAGGTCTCTCTTCACACCTGAGGAGAGATGAGGAGCCCCACCCCATCAGCTCCATCACTAATTCGAATTCTTTCCCCAGTTTTCAGGTCTCCCCATGGGAGACATGGGCATGAGCTGCTCCTCAGGGTCCTGGGGACAGGCTGGGTAAATCAGGGCAAACGAGACTTCTCCTATCACTGGGCATTTCTGCCCTGGAGAACAGACTGAAAGGACCTGTCCAAACACTGAGCCCTTGTTTTCACAGAGCATGGCTCCCAGGCTGGTCACCTTGGCAAGAAGAGAGATGAGAGCCCCAGGAGTTCCTTTTTCCCTCCATAACTGATCAAATAAGATTTCATCTCTCTCTCCAGGAGTGCTTGACGTTTTCCTTGGAGCAGAGCAGCTGCTGCATGGGGCCTGGGTGCTGGTGGCATCCAGAGGTGGCTGTCAGTGGGATTTGGGAGGGCAGGAAACTGAGCAACACTCGTGAGCTGACCCTAATCCCACACACCCAGCCCAGCACTCTCCTACAGATCATTCCCAATAAGATGCCTGGGAAAGAAACCATGAAGAAACCTCAAAAATCATCCCATGGGCATGGACACCTTCCACTACCCCAGGTTTCTGAAAGCCCCATCCAGCCTGGCCTTGGACACTTCCAGGGATGGGACAGCCACAGCTTCTCTGGACACCCTATTCCAGTGCCTCACTACCCTCACATGGAGGATTTTTTTCCCAACACCGACCCTAATAAACCTCTTTCAGTTTGAAGGCCCTCCCCTCTGCACACTGGACAAACCCTTTCCCCAAGCATCCCCAATGCCTTCAGGAGTGGGACTGTTGCTCTTCCAGCCTAAACTGACCCTGCTTCCCAGAGCCAAGCATGAGGGGAGCTGAAAAAAAGAAAAGAACAGGAAGAGAAATCAGGGAAAAGTAAAGGGCTTATTTGTCAGAGACATGAGTCGAAGCATGAGTCTGGTTCCTCACCACATGAAAAGCTCTGCTGCTGCTGCCTGGAGGTCTTGGGGAAGAAAGGGGGGTCCTGCCGAGCTGGGATTTGGCAGGGAAGCCTCCCAGGCCAGGGCTGGATCGCAGCAGGATGGAAATCAATGCCAGCTTTGTGCACAGGTAGCTGGGGAGGATTTATGACCCTCCCAGGGGTATGAACACAGGCCGTGAATTAAAGCACTGTTGGAAAACCGGGAGGTTCTGACTTCAGAGCCACAGTCCTGCGGAAAAGGACGGGGCAGATTCTTCCACGAGCGCTCTAAAAATTAAAATGAACTGCCAGAAGTTCCTTTAAAACATGCATTTTGTGAGTGCTCACCCCGTGGGACCCCGCTGGCCTCACCAGGGCTGCCATAAATCGCGCTGGGCTGTAACAACCGCATGGGGAGCACGGGGCAGCCCGGGGCTGCCAACATCAAACACCACACAAGTGGAAGACAGATTTTTTTTTTTTTTTCTGGATGTCCCAGCAAAGCACAGTGAGCACCTTGTCCACTGATGCTGCTCCACAGGCAGCACTTTGGGGTGGGAGCTCGGGGTTGGCTCTGGGGTTGGGTCTCAGAGGCACCGACCCTTAGAAATAAACCCAAACACCACTGCTGAGAGCAGCAGCTCCAAACACTCCCTGCACAGGCACAACCTCCCCAGGACAAACCATTCCAGCCTGTTTGAAAGTTTTAAATTTCATTACCTGGATGTTTTCTTCCTGCAGTGAAGCATTCAGTACATTATGTAGCTGCATCAGCCCAAGGGCTGCAAGCACTGCATCCAGCAGACTTATTTTCCCAGAATTATTCTTTCCAGCTTAGTGACTGGTGGGGTTTGTCATATAAGTGTGTTAGAGAGATTTGGGACTTCTTTTTTTCAACTTTTTTTATGCCTTTTGGATTTCACAGAGGGCCTACTGGAGAACAGGAACAACAGCAGAACTTGGGAATATG
>NW_026624064.1:0-7517 GCF_030028575.1 Malurus melanocephalus
TTTTCCAAAAACCCTCTGGGATGAGTTTGGAAGTTGTGTGTTTAATCTAGAGAACCCAAATAAATCCGTGTTCTGCGCAGGGTATTAGACAATCACACCAGGAAATGGTTTTTAATTTAACAGCCTGTCTCTTACAGATAAGCATTGTAATCATGGTGAAAAAAAAATAACAACCAAACCCCAAACAAAACCCAGCAGCCCTGAAAGGCAGAAAAAGAAGTGCGGTGAAGAGCTGTAGTTAAGAGTTTAAACATTGTTTTAAATGTTCTACTTTGTCTGTAGGATGTTTTTATCAGATTTAGGAGGGATGGGACATGCTGCCTGTTCTGTTCCCCTGCAGGAAATTCCACAGGAGAGAGCAGGGTGTTGTGAACAAACCCCAAATTATGTCACTTGATCATATTTAGATTACTGAAGTTCTCAGCCCAGTGGGATGCCTGGTATGGCATTGTGTAAAATCCTCAGCTCCATGAGGCGAGCTCCGGAGCCACCAATCAGAGCTGACCACATTTATCTCCGACAACAGTGGGAAAAAGGAGCAGAAAATCTGATAATTCCGTGGAAAAACGATGGCGGTTGAGGCTCCATTCCAGGCTTCATTCGAGCAGYCATGGAATGGGTGGTAAATGAGTTCTGGCATGGTGCAAGAAGATTTAGGGAGAAAAAGTGAATTTTCCATGCAGCAGACAAGACATGCAGCCTGTTCAGCGCCTTTAACCCACTGTTAATACAGTTTTGTGATTTTGGAACTAATGCTGCCAGTGTGAAATTTCCAGAACTCCTTGCTTTTCACGTGGAAAATACAGTGATGACTTAGGATAAAGATGGGAAAACTGAGAATATTCCTCACCTTTCCYGCTCTCCTTCCTTTCCAACGCAAAAATCTGCGACACACGAAAAACAACAGCAACATCTGGTGCACATGAACACCTTCACAGCACCAGGATTTGTGGGAGAGGCAGTCAGGGACATCTGCTCTGCCATACTGTGTGCTCACATCACCTGCCAGCCTCAGGAATTTTTTCCAGAGGCAGCATTTTTCCCTTTGCAGGATTATGTGGGCCCCTGCTCTGTGTGAGTGCCGCACATCTGCTGGCAAACCATAGAAGGAGGGCTCTGTGGAAGCAGGGATTTAAATAATGTTGGTTTTGGGAAGAGAAGAAAAGAGCATGAGCAGGTTTCCAAAACARAGCCCTCACTGGCCTCTGAACGGGCCTGAAGTGGCAGAGGGGGGGAGTTTTATCATCATGTCCTTCTAAATTCCACCAGAATTCCTGTATGGCTGTGTTGGGACTAATGAACAAACCTAATTTCAAATGTATAAACCTAATTTCTCTCCAGGAAAACCCATTCAATAACAAAAATAATTATTTATTTATTAAAAAAAATAAAAGAGTCACTGCATGAATTTCCATGTACAAACCACGTTAGAAGAAGCTTAATTGTACCTAAAATACAATTGCTGCCTAAAAAAAATAATCTGTGGTGTGTTGGCCTTGGACAGCTGCTGGGCCCCCATTCAGCTACTGCCTCATTTCCCCTCACAAAAAGGCTAAGAAGGGTTGGGGTAAGATAAAGACAGGAACATCAGTTGCTGATTACCTTAATGGGCAAAACAGGCTTTACTTGGGGAAAATTAATTTAATTGATTGCCAATTAAGATACCTTTGGGTAGTGAGAAGCAAAAACAAACTAAAACAACATTTTCCGAAAGCACCTTATCCTAGGCTCAGCTGTATTCCCAAATCCTCCTTCTCATTCCCAGTCCTAATTTCAGTTTTAGGCCACGGGACTTCAGAAAGCAAAACCTTTTAAAGCTGTGAAAGCCACACCAAAGGAACTCCTTCTCTATGAACTAAAGTTGATCAAATAATTTTCTAGGTTTAAATTACAGGAATTTTCTGGTCAATTTTCCCCAATCCYTTCCTTCCCACAKCCATGTAAGGTTGCAAAATAGTCCTGGCCATCCTGCCTTTTTTCAAATTTGAAATATTGGTGGTGTGTAGCTTCCCCTTAAAGCTGGCATTTCCCTGAGAAAACACTGGGAAATCCTGGGGTAAAAGAGTCCCAGAGGGAATAACAGCTGAAGGGAGATTCAGGGAGTCTCTTTCCTACTGAAAATCCCCAATATTAGCTGTGATGGTCAAGTTTCCCATCTGTAAAATTTATTTTCTGTTTTGCTTTAGCCATTTCCCAGCAAACTGGTCTGGGAAAAGAAATCTCTGATTCTGGGCAAATGGGAACCTTATATGGGAATTTAATAATATCATAAATGTAACTCCTATGTAAGAACATTTCTTGACATGGTAAAATCACTATAAGAGTAGAGCCCTATTAAAATATTTTTTTTCTATGAAGAGCCATTAATCCCAGACTGGTTTGGGCTGGAAGGGACATTAAATGTCATCCATTCCCACCCCCTGCCTTGAGCAGGGACACCTTACACTATCCATCCCTGAGTGCTCCAAGCCCCTTCCAACACAGGGATGGGATTTTTCCAGGTGCTGGCATTCTCAGCTGAGGTGGTTACAAACCTCCTGAGCTTTYCTGGTGCACATTTGCCACCTCCTTCCCAGAAAATCTCACTGGGAGCAGGRCAGACCCCAGGCTGTAAGGAATGGGGCAGAGCTTCTCCATTTCAGTTTCTGCCTGAGTAAAGCAAAGTAAATTGATTTTATGTTTTAGTGAAGGGTTTGTTTTGTTTGCAAATCTCTTACACACAGCCTRGGCTCTCCTAAACTGATTTTTTTCACCCAGATTTTGTGTTTGTGCTCACCTGCACAGAGCAGGGTCAATCCTTCAGCACATGGCTCCTGTGYTCCTGAGATAGTTCATATAAACTGAGCACGTGGCAGCTGCTAACCCCAGTCCAGATCTAATAAAAATGTTTAGATTGGCATGAAATCTTGGCTGATACTGCTGCATTCAACTTCATTCCCAAATCCTCCTTCTCCTTCACAATCCCAATTTGTTTTAGACTAAGGGTCTTCAGAGAGCAAATCCTTTTTAATTTGTGAAACCCACACCAAAGGAACTCCTTCTCTATGAATTAAAGTCATAAAATCAAATCATTTTTCAGATTTAGATCACARGGATTTTCAACCCTGTTTTCCCCAATCCCTTCCTTCCCACAACAGAACCAGCAATGCCAGCTGATTGGAGGCTCAGCTAGAGGTTTATACATTTTTCAATAAACAGAAAAAAAAAAGAAAACAAAACTAAGGACATTTATTTTTTTATCTGCTGTCTTGTGGTCACCTGAAGTTGATGTCACCTGTAGTGAAACATCGTGGTGGCCAAGTCACTTTGCCATGATGTCCATGGGAAAGGAAGGCTGGCAAAACATTAAATTTAATTCTCTCTGGGGGAAGAACCTTTCCCTGCTCTCCAGCCTGACCCTGCCCTGGCCCAGCTCCAGCCCTTCCCTGGGTGAAAAATCCGTGGCAAACAGCGTGAGACTTGAAACATGAGATGTCAAAAGTGAGGCCAAAAAGCGAGGCCTGAAAATTAAGACTTAAAAAGTGAGGCCTAAAAATTGATAAAATTGATAAAAGTGAGCCCTAACAATTGAGCCCTGACAACTGAGACCTAAAAATTTAAGCCTAAAAAGTGCAGCRTAAAAATTCAGAACTAAAAAAGAAATCTTGAGAAGGGAGACTTCAAAAGTGAGACCTAACAGGAGACCTTAAAAAGTGAGACCTAGAAAGTGAGACCAAAAAAGTGACACTTAAAAAGCGAGGACTAAAAAGTGAGACTTAAAAAGCGAGGACCAAAAAGTGAAGACTAAAAAGTAAGACTTAAAAAGTGAGACTTAAATAAGGCCTGAAAAGTGGGGCCTAAAAAGAGACACATCAAAAGTGAGGCCTAAAAACTCAGTGCCACGTTGTTTCTGGAATACGCTGAGCTGGTGAACAACCATTATGGGAAATGAATAGAAATCRAATACTGTTCCAAGATATTTCTGTTTGGTTCTAAAAGCTTTCTGTGATCGTTTAAAGGTAGGTGTTCCATACTGAGATCCAAGGGGCAGCGACTGCAGCCCTGGCCAGGGAAAGGCACCTGAAGCAGAGCCACCCTCAGGCGCTTCCTCATCCCGGTCCCATTTGCTTTTTAACTTGTTTGTAGCCCCAACACCAACAGATACGGAAACAAAGCCAAACTGTGAAATAAATAAAGAAATCTGTAAGCCCTCCAAGCTCGTGAGTGTGCTCCTGTTGTTGCCTTGAAAGGCCAGTTTTTAATAATGACACAGACACGGTTAAGGGGATAAAAGGGTTTTACCTCGGTATTTGGGATCCCAGGTGCACAACTTGATGGCAGAATGCACACCCGTGTACAGCACGGATACAAGTTTTATAGGTTTCAGAATTAGCATATCTATCTAGGATTCCCCAATAAGAAAATTAACAAATGCAGTAATGTCCCCCTATTCTAATGAATCCTCCCACCGCCCGCATGAGGCCAGAGCCCAGTTTACACAGGATGTTCTGGACAGAAGGCTTCACCCAAGTCTGGAGCCTCGGGTTTAAGATAGCACAGGGCACACTGAGCCCTTCCTGAGGATGTTTGGTCTCTCTGCCCAGCAGAACTCCTAAACTAAGCTGGAGTATCAGGCTACAGGAATTACAAGCATGTGGGCCAAGGGGTACAGGGGGATGCATAGAGGGTACAGAAAGCGTAAAAAGGAAAAGCAAAAATCATCAGGCATCACAGTCATCCTCACAATGTGTGTTACACCCACGGGTGCTCCACTCACACAAAACAGTTCCTTTCCAATCCCCTGCTCTTCCCTTCAGCAGCAGGATCCTCACCAGGTGTCTCCCTGGAGAATTTTCAGGTTTCCCTTTCATTCTGTGCCTTTATCCAGAGCTCCCAATGAGTTTATTTGCTGCAAATAAATTGCTTTTAAGGGGTGTAAAAATGCCTGCAAAGCCTGTCACATCCATAATGCAGGAGGTTACCGCAGGTTTTATTTTCGAGGGTGTGTTGCGATAGGACAAAAGGAAATGGCTTCAAACTGAAAGAGAGGAAGGTCAGATAGGATATTGGGAAGGAATTGTTCCCTGTGAGGCTGAGGAGGCCCTGGCACCCTGAGGATCCCTGGAAATGTCCAAGGCCAGGCTGGACATTGGGGCTTGGAGCAGCCTGGGACAGTGGAAGGTGTCCTGAGCTCTCTGCTGCAGCTGCTCTGTAATTCCAGGGGCAGAAGTTGTGTCTGGGACTGGATTAATCCCACAATTCAGGACTAATCCCACAGCTCTGGATTAATCCCACAGCTCTGGGGACAGCTCCTGTGAAAGGGAATTACGTCAATGACATTAATTGCCAGCAGCAGCAATTAGAAGCCCTCAGAAGTCAGTGATAATCCAAACCGTAAATGTGACTGATGTCCTTTCCCCTGGACATTAAGGATGCCAGCCCCTCTCGGGGCTCTGTGTGAGAGAACAGGGATTAATTGCTGCACAAAAATGACAGCATGACAAGGCCCATAAACTTCAGTACATATCCCCAAAAAACTAAAGGGAAAAGATAAACCCCAGAGCAACAAATCATCCCTCCACCCCCAAAGAGGGAAAAAAGCACAAAATAAACAGGGATACAGGCAGGACATGTTTTATTCCATCAAGATTTAATTGCACCATTACTTTGGCCCTTTATGGGCCAAGATAATAATCCTTTTAGGTGCTTGTGGCAGGTGGAATCAATCATTAATTTATAATACGTGCTTTGTAACCTGCTTCTCTTCTCTTAACTATCAGTTACCTGAATTACTCTGCAATGTTAAATCCACAAATATTATATTGCGTCTCCTCGGGGTGTCGGATATTTTTAGCTGTTAATCAAACTGCCTTGTTCCTTGATTTTATTTGTCTGGTAATTGTTTGTTTGGCATGAGGAAGGATGAGGGCTTTGGAGATCAGCAGGTGACACTGGTGGCAGCAGCAATGCCTGCTCTGAAGACCTAGATGCAAACAACCTCTCATTTTTGACAGGAGAGACAGCACTTCCTGCTCTACTTCTAAACTTTTTTTCATGGAAAAACACAGAGTCTGGGGGAGGTGTTTGCTTCTGTTCCTTGAACCTCAGACGTTTTCATGAATACAATTCTGGTATCAAGGGGACAGTGAATAATAATCCCATMTTCATCTTCTCTGTCCCACTCACGATTTAGAAATCTTAATCCTCCCCCCTTCCTCAAGCYTGGAATGTAATTCCCTGCCTTTTCYCCTCTCTTGCATTCCTTTTCCAGCTGTCTTCCTTTTTTTCTTTTGAGGCAGGACATCAAAACACCAAATATCCCTCGAGGTGTGGGCACAGTTACAGCAATTACATCTTTTGGGAAGCTTTTCCCCCTCTGCTCCTTTCCTAAAAATTCCTGACGTTGTTTGATTATGTCTGCAGTGAACAAATGGCATGAGGATTTCACAAACAGCCACAAACATTATAACTTCTCATGGAGCAGTATTTTGGAGCTCAGCATAGAAGCCTGGGCTATTTTTCCTGGGTGCCCCCCATAATATTAATATTAATAATTTTAATCCTTGCTGGATTTCCACTGCTCCCTTGRAGAAGTGCAGCACAACTCTCAAGCAGAACACAGTTCTAGAAAAGCCATGTGGACTGTAATAATTTAAACTTTCCCATTAAGCCCCCAATAATTTTCTTTATTATAGAGCCAGARATCTGAATTTTTGCAAGATATTCATGGGCTGAGAGAAGAGTTAATGTTTAAATCTCAGCCTCACTGGAGCTCCTGCTTTTCTTTCAGCGTAACAAACAACACAGGGAAAAAGTGCAAATTGAAAAAGTTGGGGTTTTTTTCCAAAAAGGAACTTTCAGCATTAATACAAAGCCTGTTAATCTATCTCCACCAAGGAGTAGTCACATTTACTTAAGATCACTCTTCACAAATCACTATTTAAAGACTTAAAAAAACATTCTGGTAAATAGCACAAACACTTTTTCTTCCCAAACACTTGATTTTCTCTACTGTAAAGCAGCTGTATATTTCCCCAGATACTTCTYTTTCTATTAAGACATTAAAAGCACCTTTTAAATGGGCATGAAGTAGTGAATTGCTGATTTTTCATTTTGCTTCATTTCAATAGAGTTTTGAAAGTAAAGCCTGGATCAGGTTTGTGTGAAGAACTGAAAGGCTGTGGAAATAACAAAGGTGTCTAGAGAACCAATTAAACCTTCCATGAGGTTATTGTGCTGAAAGGAAATCTTGTTCTGCACCTTTTTTTTTTTTTTCAAATTTACAAAAAAAAAGCCCTGAGGACTGATATCGAAATGCCTTAATACCACCTGCTGAGCAACATCAATTGCAGAGCAGGATGTTGAAAAGAGTGTCCTGGTGGTTTTGGGACTGTTTGATATTTAAAATTGGGATGTATTTACCTTTTTCTAACAGGATAAATGTAACACAGTTGATCACTTCAAATTAGTGCTGAGATGCTATTTATACAGAACTGCGAGAGCTACAGGCAAAAATAACTTTGTGAGATGCAAGTTGG
>NW_026624064.1:8682-10973 GCF_030028575.1 Malurus melanocephalus
TGTATGAGCACTTAGTGGATGCAGGAACTGCAGGGCTCAGGGGAGGGATCCTCCTTTGTTGGTATCATTTTTAGGCAAGGCTGTTTTCTCTAATGCAGCTACAACTATAAAAATGTATGATCACAGGGGCCCAGACTGGAGAGGTCAAAAACATCTGTTTTCTTATTTTTCTCACCCATCTATAAACAAAAAAAGGCTTCTCTGCGTTCCCCATCCTTAGGAATTTTAATTTTCCTYGGCAAAGGATCCCCAAAGACCCCCTAAAATATCTGTGTGCAGTTAGGTCAGCTCCAGCAATATGTTAGGACTTACTGTAAATGAGAAAGGGGCCCTTGGAGGATCGGAGATATTGAAGTGTTGCCTTTCGGGCTTATTGTAGCCATAGAAAATTCGATAGTTTCCTCTGACTGACTGCTCTTAATCCAGCAGAATGAAAAAGCACCTTATTAGGAGGTATTAGCCCTCTGATGAACACACGATGCACTGCTTGGGGGATCCCAGCCGAGGAGAAACTGCTGAACAAACCCTTTACTGAGTTCTCACCTGGTGCAGCCACTCTGGAATGTCCAAACTGGCAGAGACATCCYGGCCTCTGTTCCCAACCCTGAGAAGAACAGAAAAAAAAAGCGTTTTGTCATGGATTCCTGCTGATGCTGATCCTCCCATCTGGGATGGAATTGCTGTTCCCTTGGCTCCATAAATTCCCAGTGGCCTGTGGGGCAGGTGAGCCCAGTGGTGAGCCCTGGGGCTCAGGAGGGGACAATGACTCTGGCAGACAGAGATCATCTCAATTATCATGGAAMTATCAAGGCTGGGAAAGACCTCTTGGATGGCAGCTGCTCATTGTCCTGTTCCTCAACTCTTCCATTCCCCTTGGGTGGAAGCTGCACAGTCCTGTCCCTGCCACCAGCCCCTCCTGCCACTTCCCCTGCAGTGACTTTTGACACCTGAGGGGTGTTGTCAGGACAAGAGGTGCATGAAGTCGTTGTCTTCAAAGAATATGATGATTGAAATTCCCACCAAGGGATTTAARTGCTGTGGAGCAGCTCTTGAAAAGGGGTTTTTCCACAATAAATGGGTGGGGAGAGACTCTGAACCTTGCCAGCATCTGGAGATGGAAGGAAGCACTGGGCTGGTGTGGCTCTGGCTAAACCTCATGAAACATAGCACCAAAATTCCCCAAATCTGATAGGAAATGACTGCCCCAGTGTGGAAAGCTCAGTGCTGGATTGCTGCAATGATTTGGGGTATCAGGAATCCAAATTTGCTGTGCCAAACAGCCTTGACTTTCTGACCAAACTCCCAAAACCTGCAGTAACCAGAGACAGCTGAAGGTAGCAATTCTTTCAGAACTGAATTTCAGCACAACTTTCAAACCTCCACGGAGAAATGGCAAACTGGGAAAAAATTAAAATATTCAGTTTGTCCTGCCCGTGGCCGTCCCTCAGTTTCAGGCATACACACAATGAAAATAAAGATGATGCCTTTTCTTTACGTTATTTGTGATGCAGGAAAGACTCATCACAGTGATTTCCCACAGTTTGAATTATCCCACCCCTGACAATGTCTGTTTGCACATAACTCTGGGTAGGCTGTGGGTACCTCCCCACAGCCCCAGCTGAGGCAGTTTTGCTTTGGGTTTGGGCTATTTCTGCCAAGTGCTGCTGATTCTCTGCTAAATCGCTGCCTTTTCTGAAAGACCGAACAATGCAGCACTAATGAAGGCAGATGGCTCACGTCAAACATCCAGGGTGGCAGCRTTTCAGAGGACAAGAATTCAAAGGAAAAATCCTGTACCAATTAGCTATGGGATTAGGAAGAAATTAGGAAGGAATTGTTCCCTGTGAGGGTGGGGAGGCCCTGGCACAGGGTGCCCAGAGAAGCTGTGGCTGCCCCTGGATCCCTGGAAGTGTCCAAGGCCAGGCTGGACATTGGGGCTGGGAGCAGCCTGGGACAGTGGAAATGTCCCTGCCCATGGCACTGGATAGGCTTTAAGGTCCCTCCCAACCCAAACCATTCCATGATTCTGGGATTCTTTGAATTCAAGTGTGAAGAAAATGGGTCTTAGATACACATAGCAAAACATAAAAAATTATTAGCCCTTTTTAAGGCTCTCAACCAACTTACTTTTTGATCATATATTATAAGAAGAAACATATGTCAGCCATAAGGAAAAAAGAAGAAAAAGAAGAAGAAGAAGAAAAAGAAGGAGAAGAAAAAGGAGAAGAAAAGGGAGAATAAAAAGGAAAAAAGAAAAGGAAAAGGGAAAGGAAAAGAAAGAAAAAGAAAAA
>NW_026624064.1:11188-13987 GCF_030028575.1 Malurus melanocephalus
AAGAAAAAGAAAAAGAAAAAGAAAAAGAAAAAGAAAAAGAAAAAGAAAAAGAAAAAGAAAAAGAAAAAGAAAAAGAAAAAAAGAAAAAGAAAAAGAAAAAAGAAAAAGAAAAAGAAAAAGAAAAAGAAAAAGAAAAAGAAAAAGAAAAAGAAAAAGAAAAAGAAAAAAGAGGAAAAGGCCTTGGAATACTCTTAGCTGTGAAAAAATAGAAGGAAAACTGATGTGTGTGATGCAATGGATGTGACTCCTTTGCCATTTGGAGGAAAATCCTGGATCCTGCATCCAGACACGTCAGGTCCAATGTCCTGCTGCTGCACTGGATTGTTGCTCCTCTTTGGGAGGAAGGGGAGGTGCACTCACTCTCTGAATTCCTTCCAGACAGCTCCAGCAGGAGTGAAACACGATCTACAAACTCCTTCCCKGGCACTTTGTCAGGTGCTGGCAGAACGGCCCAGGTTTCCCTCCCTGACATGGTTTAGGAAGGGTGACCAGTGATGAYAGAACACACACAGGGACATGCACATCTCCCAGAGGGACAAATCTGTGTGAACCCCCTGCTTTAACCACATGGATCAGCAGAGAATTCCTTCCTTGGCTGGACAAGGTGTCCTTAGGCCGGCACATCCTGTCCTGCTGCAGATCAAACTGCAGCCAGACACAGAGAAAGTGGAGGTGGTGTTTGTGTGGTGCCTTCCTCAGCTCAGGGGATGCCCTTGAAAATTGATTTATCTGTGCAGAGACYCCTCAGGGGCTCCCAAGGGTGTGGGGCTGAGATAAGGCATTGGCAACAGATGGGGCTGAGCTGGACATTGTCCCCTGACACAAACAGCTCTGACTGCCCTCCTGCACAATTCCCAACCCAAAGGCAGCTCAAAAATGACAAGAACAACTTTAATAATCAACATATTCCTCAGTGGGCTGAGCAGAGGGAGATCTCCGGGCTTCATCAATGCAGCGTGGTCTGGGCAGCAAATGGCAGTGAGGTTTCCATTTCATTTGTTGTCTGTGTGGCACCAGAATTTTCAGGTTGTCAAAAGCCATATTTCCAAGAACTCAGAATCTTCCCTGAGCAGTGAAACCCTCCTGTAAAAAACTCGCAGGCTGCTGCAGTTCCAAAAAAGGCTGAATTCACTGAAATTGTTTGAGAAGMTGGTCCATATCTTGAAACACAGAGAGTACATGCACCCCATGGAGCTGTGCTTAACCTGGGCTGCACAAATCCTCTGTACTGGCACGATTTTGGGAGCTGATCAGGACTGAGGTCACACAGTGCCTCTTGCTCACAAAGTGCCKTTCTCTCACTACTGTCMCTGGCTTTGCCAAAAYTTGCAGAAATTCGACTTTTTGGGGTTAAAGGTTAAGGTCACAGTGTCTCTCACTCACAAAGGTCTTTACTGTCACTGACTTTGCCAAAACTTGCAGAAATTCAGCATTTTGGGGTCTTTCTCCTGCTGTTGGGTCTGGTTGCACTTTAGAGTCTGAAGTTCTTGCACCCAGCACCRTGCTGGGATCTGTTTGCTCTTGGGCTGCACTGCGTGATCACAATTTTTGGGTAAAAAACTCTCTTATTTGTGTCAGAAAGAACATTCCTTCCCAAATGTCTTCCCTCTGGCCACCCCCAGAAGTGTYCAGAGACTTTCCCCTTTCAAAACCAACCTTCTCTTCCAACACCAGACCCTTAAAAATAAATCAATGCCCGGCACGTGTGAAGTGGGAAGTGCTGGTTCTTCCCAGCCGAGCACGAAAGCGGTTGGGTGATTTCAAATTACTGAAATTACACTCAGAGTCACATTTCTCCTTTTCGAGATGAGCAAACACTGATTTACAATAACTTGTCACAACATCTCAGTCTAATGAGAAGAGAGCAGGATCAGCTGAATACAAACAGAATTATGATCCAGCTCACCTGAGCGTGGCCTGGAATAGAATTCTGTACCCGTTGTGTCAGAGGAGACAAAAATATTGAACATGAAAATGTGTGGAATGGCGCATTCCTTTAAATGCTGTGAGCTTTGGAATRTGCCAAAACTGAATTTCACTCCTGGAAAGCCCCTCCTGCAGCAGAAGCAGCAAAGTAGCTGCAAGTGGCTCAAACCTATATTTAAAAATCATTGCAACTGTAATTAAACAAAGGAGTATCTGGGCAAGAGGAAACATCTGCCACAGAGAGAAAATGTTGCACCCTTAAGTACCGTCATTGGAAATTTAGTTTTCCTTCACAGCGCAGGAGCAAGCGGAGCCATAAAAGCATAATTTAGCGTGCCAGTAAAAATAAATTGTAATGCATTTATTCCGTATCATATTTATTATGAATGGTGCTGCTCAGCAGGATAGTTAAAAATTAACATCCTATAAGTCACAGGGGGGAAGTTTAGGAGACAAGAGGTGAATGTGTCCTTTGCCGATGGATCTAAATTTTAGCAGAAACCAGGCAGGCTGCTGAGATACCACTTTCATCTACCAGAAACTGAAAAAAAAATCTGGAAGTGCCAAAAAACTCCAGCTTCTCCTCTTGAAGGCTGCACAAACCGAAATTTTCAATGTATACATGGAGGTTTTGGCCAACAGCAATGAATAAAACCATCCTAGGAGCTGATCCTGCTAAAGAAGCTCCTGACAAAATCTTGGCTGTCTGCCCTGAGGTGGGCTGAGGAAGGAAAAGGAAATGGAAAAGGGAAAGGGAAAGGAGAAAAAAAAGGAAAAGGAGGAAGAAAAGGAAATGGAAAAGGAAAAGCAACAGGAAAAAGAAAAGAAAAAGAAAAAGAAAAAGAAAAAGAAAAAGAAAAAGAAAAAGAAAAA
>NW_026624064.1:14738-16086 GCF_030028575.1 Malurus melanocephalus
GGGAAAGCTCCTTCTGGAATGCTGAATTCCCCAGCTCCAGCACAGAAAAGGACAAGAGGGCAGGAGCTCAGGGCTCCTCCCTGCAGCCATCCCTCCTTGTGCCAGGGCAATCCCRGATCAATAATGGCATCCAGGCCAAGTTCACTGATAACAACATGAAATTCTGTCCCAGAATTGCATCAAGTATCATAATCAGCAGTGTGGTATTCACAGGCCTAGAATAAAAGAATAAATAATTRATAGCAGCATTAATGATAATGATGGTAGTGATATTACAATAATAACAAAAAATAACAAAAAAAAAAAGTATTTCCAACTTGTTTTTACCACCCAGTTCTACTAATTTTGCTCCAAATGTAAACTTGTGCCAGCTGGATGTTTGTTCGGAGAACAACATCAAAGGAAGACGGGGTAGAATTTTCATGAAAAAGGTTTTGATTTCCCATGAGAAAGAACAAAGTTATCTTAAATCACCTTCTACCACTGMCTCTTCAGGAGGGTGCTGGAGAAAGTATCAATCATTTAAAAGCTGAGTTGCTCAGAGCATTYGGTTTCTCCTCATTTCTTCTGACTTCTGGGAAGAAAAAAATATCTTAAATTACTTCTGTTTTTCTGTAGTTCCAGGCATATCTTTCTGTACTTTTTTTTTTCCCATCTCTGCTTTTATTCATGAGTTGTCACTAAAGCAGGAAAACAAGGGGAAAACAAAGAAAAAACAAAACTGAAGATAGCTCAGAGAGCCTGACAGTGAGCTCTGCCCCAAGGCCAGCGGTTCAAACCCATCAGAAATCAGCAGCAGCTCGAGTAGCTGAGATTTAATGGGTGTTTGACGACCTCGGCAAAGCGTTGGATCCTCACAGTGTCACAGCAAGGAAGTCCATGCAGAGAATTTGGAATGGGCTCTTGCTGGGGAGGTGGCGCTCCGGGTCAGYGATGAGGAATGTTACGGAGAACAGGTTCGAAAAGTTGGAATTCCTCGGAAAACACACCAAAAACACCACTCAGGGGAGTGCCCAAAAGGCTGGAGCAAAGCTGGGCTCAGCCCAGGAGAGAAGGAACATGTAGAGAGGGAGGTCAGAAATGAAAACTTATTAAAAGAACCAAACCAAAATACACCAGCTGGACTCCTAATTGGGTTTTTAATTATGTTAAAATTGGTGGACTCCATTATTGCTCTAAACACCACTTAAAATATGGGATGAGTGGGAAAGAATCAAAGTACAAATGGGAACTGGAATAAAGTAGTTCAAAACTGCGCTTTGAACTACTCTCCAACACAAGACAAGAACAGGCTGAGGAAGGGGGGAAATGGGGAATTAAAAAAAAAAAAACCAAACAACAAAACAAC
>NW_026624064.1:17556-22272 GCF_030028575.1 Malurus melanocephalus
CACTGAAGAATTCCAGGGTTACAGAGACATGGAAATAGAGAAGCTGAAATCCTAAAGCATCACTTTCTCCTGACTGTGGCAAATCATGCTCCTTTCTCACACCATGGCCTTTTCCATGCTCCTCTCACAGACGGAAGTTTTTAGGATGTGGGTTCTTGGCATTCTTGGTTCTTACTGCGCCACGCTTGCTCATGGAAATATTGCCCTGGAAAGGAAAAATCATTCCCAGTGCGAAACCCAGACTTCAGGTTCATTTTCTTCTTCTTCCATCCATTTCAGATTATCCCCTTGGTGATTCCATCTCCACTTTTGTCAACCAACTTCAAAGTTGTTTAGCTTTGTGTCATGCTCTTGTTTTGGGAAACTGCGCCACTCACTGCCCTGCTAATGGCTGAATTCACCTTCTGGCAGAATGACACGAGTTGGGATCAAGAAGGGGAATTGGCAGTGAGTTTTCTACTCCCACATTTACGGAATCATGGTTTAGGTTGGAAGGATAGTTAAAGCCCATCTCATTTCAACACATTTTCCACAATCCCAGGCTGCTCCAAGCCCCACTGTCCAACCTGGCCTTGGACACTGCCAGGTATCCAGGGGCAGCCACAGCTTCTCTGGGCACCCTCAGGGTGCCAGGGCCTCCCCACCCTCCCAGGGAACAATTCCTTCCCAATATCCCATCTGTCCCTGCCCTCTATTGGTTTCAAGCCCTTTTCCCTTGTCAGGCCCTTGTCTGCCCAATCCCACAATCTCTGAGGGGTTGGAAAAGCCTCCAAGGTCACCAAGTTCAAGCTGGGCCAAATCCCCACCTTRTCCCCAGCCCAGAGCTCTGAGTGTCACCTCCAGCCCTTCCTTGGGCACCTCCAGGGATGGGCACTGCAAACCTCCCTGGGCAGCCCCTGCCAAGGCCTGAGCACCCTTTCCATGGGGAAATTCCTGCTGATGTCCCCCCTGCCCCTGCCCTGGCCCAGCCTGAGGCCGTTCCCTCTCCTCCTGTCCCTGTTCCCTGGAGCACAGCCCGACCCCCCCGGCTGTCCCCTCCTGTCAGGGAGTTGTGCAGAACCACAAGGTCCCCCTGATCCCCCTTTGCTCCAGGCTGGACAACCCCAAATTCCCTCTCCAGCCCTCCTGGGGCCCCACAAACCTTTCTCAGGAACCTCATTACATGTGATGGAAAGCAGCTCCAGACAAACAAGCTGGAACTCCTTTTTTTCCAGAATAATTGGCTTTCTCTTTTGCCTACCAGCTATAAGCCCTACTTTTAATTTGCTCTTTTTCTTATTCACTTTTTGATGTAACAGTTCAACAAGGGTTTAAATTCCTTTTCCCATGCAGCCCTTTCATCGTGCTTCTAATTACCTCGCCTAATTGCTCTGAACTGGTACGAGCCCATAATTTTTTTAAATTATTTTCTTTAATTACAATTCCTTACCAAAGAAAATGTCACTGAAATACATCTTAGTAAAACAAAACAAAAAAAAAATCCACCCAGAAAACCCAAAACCTCAGTGAAATGCATCTTCCAATCTTTTTGAATAGTTTGACACATTTAAGCTTCACTCTGAGCTTGTCCAAAATCGTGCAGCTCCGCATATAAAAAGAAGGGTAAAAATGTACAAATTATTAAAATAAGGAAAAGGAGGGAGAGGAGTGAATGTGGAATGTTCTCTAAACCTCACTGTCAATATTTTTCCTCTTTGAAGTGCAAATGCCATCCTCTGTGGGGGGAACAATGTCTTCATTGTGCTGCAGCAAGTCTTTGAGTGGTTTTGAGAATCAATGGATGTTAATTGGGTGTGAACAAAACACTTGACATTTCCAAAATGGGACTTGTGGATRAAAATTAGCAACTCCTTCTTTTTTATCAGCAGAAGATGAGTTGGAWGAGTTTTTTGTCTGTGGAATCTTTCCATGATTCCTCAACCAAACTTCAGCAGTGAGAGATGCTCGTGTGGAGGTAAGAGAGCTGTGATGGTAATTTAGGGTGGCTCCCCTGTAAGATACTGGTCACTGACAAAAATAATAAAAGAAAGTTTAAAAATTCAGCTTCAAACTGGATCACATTCAATGCAGTGCTGAAAAGCATCCRAAATTTCCATAGCCTTGCATTCTGGAGATTTGATAATGCCCTAATGGTTGATATTTACATTTTAAAATGGAACCAAAGAGGTTTTTCTTTTAGGTGTTTGAATGAGCTGAAGTCTTGTCCTTTTCTCCAACCCAACGCATTGCCTGAGATTACTCCGACGCCAATCCCCAGAAGGGAAAAATCATTTATTTGTTTAATGACAGCAAAACTGAGGACTTGAAGCATCTTTGWGTCCATGCACTGGCTCATTTATCATCGTGGGAGGCTCAGCCCCAGCTTTCCCATTAGCCTCCAGCACAACAGATGACATCATTCCAGTTTTCCAGGATATTTTGGCTGTCACTGGTGAGCKGCACAGTTGCTCTATGAAAGATGAAYGCCACCCCTCATCGACCCGCTTGGYGATTTCRCTRATTTCTCAGTGGTGTATTAATTAGGCAGCAGGAGCAGCCTGGAACTTCCACAGATGAGATGAGAAATGGATAAAAATTTTCCTAACTCAGCAGAACGAGGCCACGCACGAAACGCCGCATGTTTATTGTGAGGAGCGCTCATTGTCCACCAGGAGAGGCAGCTCAGCCAATGTCCAGCTGAGCTGGCTTGCAAGGAACACTGGGTTTTGTCCTCTCTGATGATCAAATCACACCCCATGGATTGGGGAAAAGAGGAAAAACCTCCACCATGCTGAGAAGGAAGAGTCCAGCTTTGGCACTGGGGAAAGAACAGAAACTTAAAGGTGAGAAACCTCCAACAAGAAAATAATTCAGCCCAATCTGTGCCCCTCTGATGAGCAGAGACGCTGAAAACAATCACTGGCCATCATCAGGAAATTTTTTCTAATTTTTTCTTTATTTTTCAGAAGCGAGGCACTGAAAACAACAGGCTGAAAGATGCTAAATGCTTTTATCGCCATGGCCACAAATTTCCTGACAATTCCTACAAACCAGGACCCAGCTCAGGAAGAGCCTCAAAATGGAACCATTT
The DNA here is from genome assembly GCF_030028575.1 of Malurus melanocephalus. Lineage (NCBI taxonomy): Eukaryota > Metazoa > Chordata > Aves > Passeriformes > Maluridae > Malurus > Malurus melanocephalus. The sequence goes on from NW_026624064.1 coordinate 20,627, forward strand.
GAGGTTTTTGGGCTGCTTGTGGCAAGGAGCAACAGAGAAAGTGTCCTGGGCTGATGTGCTCGTGTTGAGCCAAAAGAAGCTGTAGGGTTGTAGTTCTTCAATAGAGGGGACATGCTGTGGGCAGAAATTCCCATAATTATAGGGTCTCAAAGGGAAATCAGAGAAAAACAAAATCCCAGAATGGTTTGGGGTGGAAGGGATCTTAAAGCCCATCCAGTGCCACCCCTGCCATGGGCAGGGACACCTTCCACTGTCCCAGGATGCTCCCAGCCCCAATGTCCAGCCTGGCCTTGGACACTGCCAGGGATCCAGGGGCAGCCACAGCTTCTCTGGGCACCCTCAGGGTGCCAGGGCCTCCCCACCCTCACAGGGAACAATTTGTCCCTTATCMCTTGCTCACATAGCTGGATTAATAAGAATCCACAAGGGTAAAATGGCACAGTTCAAGGCAGTCATCCCTTCATGGAAAAAAATAAAATAATTAAAGAAATTATTAAATTAAGTTGATGAATAAATTTATTATTTTAAATAATTAATKAAATAATTCAAAATCATTCCTCTTTATTCATTATTAGCTTCATCTAATTTGTCTTCTAGGGCTTGATGGGAGTGCCCCAAAGGTTTTCCTTCCTTCTCAGCACAAAACAAATGAGGTTTTGTGTCTGAGGTTGCAGTAAGCACTTTTAGCGCTTCTTGCAGGGTGGGCTGACCTCAAGCTGGCAGAGAACGATTTTAAGAGTTGTTTTCRTTGCTTTAAGTGGGATGTAAACAGACATGAAGAGCTTGGACAATTGGTTCTCRAGTTCCAAGAGAAATAAAAAAGATTGTGCTCGAGTGAGAGGGTCCTCTCTTCACACTCAGAGCGTGTTCTGCTAAAACAATAAACCCGGGGAGAGGTGGCTGCAGAATTCCTGTTTTTCCATGATTATCACAGCACTGCAGCCCAGCCCATGCTGGAATGAGCACTGGGAAGGATCTGGGAAGCAAAGCCAGGCAGAGGGAAAAGCACAGCCCTCACAGCTGGGAGGRGAAACAGCAGTCATTGGGAAACCGTTCTGGTGTGAAACGAGTCCCTAATTGCTCCTGCTGGCTTTGTCAGATCCCCTGGCGTGCTGGAAGTCTCAAGACTGAAAAAAAAAAAAAAATATTAATAAAGCTAAACTCAAAAAAGCTAGTAGCAGTGGTGTGTGCAGCTGCTGCACAGGTTCTGGCAGTCCATTGACAGCTGAGAAGAACCTGCTTTGGTGCTGGGCTTGTTTTCAAGAGAAGCCTGTGGGGATGTCTGAAAATTACACACAAAACATCATTTTGGTGTCTAGGAAGTCATGGAAAAATCACAGAATGGTTTGGGATGGAAGGGACCTTAAAGGCCATCCCATCCCATCCCTACCATGGGCAGGGACACCTTCCACTGTCCCAGGCTGCTCCAAGCCCCAATGTCCAACCTGGCCTTGGACACTGCCAGGGATCCAGGGGCAGCCACAGCTTCTCTGGAATTCCATCCCAGCCCCTCCCCACCCTCCCAGGGAACAATTCCTCCTAATAATCAAAATCTGCCATCTTAATCAGCATTAATGAGAACAAACAGAATTAGCAGAACTAGGAHTTGTGACCCAAGGCCTCTTAATGGACTGAAAGCACCTCAA
>NW_026624064.1:24337-27509 GCF_030028575.1 Malurus melanocephalus
AAAAAAAAACAACCCTGCAATAACACTGAAATAAAAGGATGACTTGAAACATCGTCCATCACAAGGAAACTATCCGAATAAAGAAACATTCGCAGGCATTTAACAGATAAAATGTTTTCTTTTTAAAAGCAGAGACAACATGTTCAGTTCTGAGGACTTTTAGAGGAATTTGGGTCTGATGAATGCTGGCAGTAACAAAGAGGAGGTAAAAGGTTTGTGAACTTTCCCTGTGATTCCATTGCCTCCTTCAATTTGCCCCTGCTTTGTTCTGCAGGCTCCACGAAAAGCCTTTACAAAAGATCCACCCTCTTTTTTTTTTTTTTTTTTTTTTTTTTTTTTTTTTTTTTTTTTTTTTTTTTTTTTTTTTTTTTTTTTTTTTTTAGTTTTGGTCAAAAGAAATATCGAGCTGGACCTTGCAATTTTTTTTTTTTTTTTTTTAGTTTTGGTCAAAAGAAATATCGAGCTGGACCTTGCAATGCATTTCTCCATCCTTTGCCAAGTGCAGAACTCCAGCAGCTGGAAGTGTGGGACCGTGCTCTGCTCAGCCATGGAGCATCTCCCCCTCGGCATGAAGGATTTTCTGTGCCCCACAAACTCATTTTAGGATTTGGGTTTGTGACTGCTCTGACAGGGCTTCCCCTCCTTAAGGATTCTGTGGTTCTGAGGTTGGGCACTTTTCTTGTCTGCCTTGCYAAAAAATGGGCATGCAGAGATGACAAGGAGGTGAGGTTTTATCCCTGTTCCCTTTTCCAGGTATTTCCCAAGCATCAAGCCCCTTTTCCATGCAGGTGTGACCTTCAGCTCTCTGTTTGTCCCAGCAGCAGCTGACTGAGGGGGCAGATAAAGGTGTTTTTGGGATGGAACTAAACCCTGTGCACCCCTCTGCTCCTCTATCCTGTCCCTGAGAGCAGGAATTGCTCTCACCCCATGTGAGWGGCTTTTCCCTTCAGCTGGAATTACAGAGCTGGGATCTTTAAATCCCGCATGACCCATCCGTGTCCTCCAGCAGCAGGTGGCACTGATGGTGGTCAGGTCACTTTAGAGTCACTTACATTTCAGTTTTCATGGAATTATAGAACCAAAGAACATCCTGAGCTGGGCTGACCCACCAGGACTGTCCAGTCCAGCTCCCGGCCCTGCACAGACCCCCCAGAAATCCCAACCTGAGCCTCTTGCATGGTTTAATCCTCTCCTGACCACGAGATCTTTTGGAGTCATCTTCTAAACCAGGATTAAGGATAGGAATAAAATAAATAAAAAAATTTAAATCCCAAAACATGGTAGATGTTAGCAGAGATGTTTGTTTAGGAGCAGCCAACACTGAGCCCCACTCTTGGGCAGTGGCACTGGGTGACACAAAGCTCCAGGTGACACATCTGTCCTTCCCTTCCAGAGAGGAACAGGTTCAATGTTTCCTTTGGGAGAGCTTTTCTCCTTTCCTGCATTCAGGAACAATTAACAATGTGTTTAAATCCTAAAAAAGCACCCAAACGCCTGAAGGAGGTGCTGGGGSAAGTCAGGATTAAAGCCAAAGAACAGTTTCTGCTGCGTGTTTTTCACATTCCTCCTTGGTATAATTCAGTACCACTTTTATTTAAATTTCACTTAAAGGCTGTTTTTATTTAAAGTATTTATTTAAATATGTTGCTGCCATTCCTTAAATATTCCCTCTCACCTGCCCCAGGCAGAGCAGACCCAGCTGTTACTGAGGGTGATTGAGAAGTGAATTTACTTTCTGTACCAGTAACAAAATTTCTTCGCCCTTTCTGCAAAAATTTGTCCCCTGGTGCCTCTTACTCCTCCCTGTTTGCTCAGCCTGACATCAAGAAAATACTTTATAATTTTAGCAGGCAGTGTCTAATGGGAAATGCACAGGTCAATGTATTATATCACTTTTTATATATTTAATTTTTTATCTATTTATATGTAAATTTTATCTATTTAGTTGATACCTAATTGATATTTAATTGATGTATAATTCCTTCCTTCCTTCCTTCCTTCCTTCTTTCCTTCCTTCCTTCCTTCCTTCTCAGAACCTATTAGTTCTTCTTCTAGGCAATAATAAATTATATATTTAATTTATAGATTTATTTTTTATATATTTAATTGTTATTTGCTTGTTTCCCCATGTTCAATGGAATGAGAAGCACAAATGTGTGTTCTGCTGGATTAACTGGGATACCAGAGAGCAAATTCAGCCTGGCTCTATCTCTCCCTGTGGGCACTGCAAGGAGTTGCCGATGAAATAAAAAAAGTGGATTAGATATAATTATGGCAAATTTGGAAGGCTATTCTGTGAGAAAAGAGCTGGAAAAGAGCTCAGCCTTTTCCCCTTCCCATCCTGTATTTTCTTTTTTCTCCATTTTTCAGAGATCTTCCATAAAAATGTATTAATTCTGCCCTGCACCTGCTCTGTGTATTCTTGTGTCTGTTCATCCATGGAGAAATGGGTGAAATGATTCACTGGACAATATTTTTTCAACAAGACTTACAGATTTTAATGCTGTCATTTATTTTCCCCACAATTTTGTTTTGTCTTCCTTCTGAATATACAAAATCAGCTTTTTTTTTAAAAGAAAGTCGTCATTAGGCAGTAAGGTCACTCTGTTGCTTGTCTTTTGGATTTAACTTGTTATTAGGCTATTGGGTGAGCCCCTCACATTTCCTCCCACTGGAATCGCTGGAGGCTTATGGATCTCTATGAAAAGATTGTGATTTGTTTACATTTAAAATATTTTGAAACCTAAGGGCTTTGTCCTTAGTTTTTGGGGTTATTTTTTGTTTTTTTGTTTTTTTTAATGTTTAATCACTGCATCCTTGCTATATTTTATACATTCCTTCTGAATATATAAAAGCAAGCAAGGAAGGACCCAGGGAGAAAGAACTTAAAACCTTCAATATTTAGGTTTGTTAGAAAGCATTTCCAAAMACCCCACTAATTAATCACTTCCAATGACAGAAGTTAAATTGCATTAAATTACCATGTGATGATAAATTGCTTTTTCAGACGGGTTGCAGGTGTCATGTAGAGAAATGCAGAGTACAAGTCCACTGTTTTCCTTGGATTGGAAATATCCTTGCTTTCCTTGCTCTCCTCTCTGCAGCAATTGTTGAGGGACATAATATGTGAAAAATTCCATTACTAGGAAGGATGCAGTGATTAAACATGAAA
>NW_026624064.1:29243-39528 GCF_030028575.1 Malurus melanocephalus
CAGGGGATGAGGAGGCGAGACAGGAGCTCTGGCACACACGAACACCACTCCCCCAGCTGCTTTTTTCCCAGGGCACCCTCAGCTCCCGAAGCAGGGAACACCCCGGTGTGACACAAAACACAAACCCGGGTGCCAGCCGGGGTGTTCTGTGGAACTGGAGCGCAGCCATCGCCACATGTGGGGGCGAGATGACACCCACAGAGTCTGCCAAGTGCAAAATTAGAGCAGGGCTGTCTCCTGGCTGCGAGCTGGAGCGTCACCTCCTCCTCTCTCCTGTGGGATTTGTCTCTAAGGAGCCTCACTGAGTCCCCATGGGGACAAAYCCCACGTGGAGCTGCACCCCACAGCCCCTGCAGTGTTCCTGCCCACGCACTGTGCCTGCTGGGAGCTGCACACAAGGCTCAGTATTGGCAACCAGCACCCCAAAAACAGCTCCTGCCACCCCTCAGTACCCAAATCCTCCCTGGGCTCCAGAGTGCAGGCTGAGGAAGGCAGCCCCATCCAGAGCTCAGGGGGAAAAGGGATGGAGATCTATCTCCTCCTCCTGCTCCCAAAGTCATTGGGAACTGGGAGGGTCAGTTTAGCACACGCTCATTTGTGTGCTGAAAATAATCACGGACCTGCTCGTGGGATTATTCCTCCATACAATCAACTCCTGCTGCTGGTGCTGTTTCTCCTCCTCTYCAGGAAGTTAAAAATCTGCTCCCTGGGCACTTCAATGCAAATGGAACACTGSTCCCCTCCCACCATAGCCTACTCTCTGTTTTTCAGCTGCCTGTGACAGTAAAAGTGAAAAATCTGTAAGATTCRACACAAACAAAGCAAAGGGAATGTGACACCCACAAGCCAGAGGGGTTGGCAGGCAGGAGCAGCCCCTCTCTGCCGTGTTAATGGGTCCTTCCCTCCAAATCCCTGCTCTGACAGGTGATCTCCTCTTTTTCCTGTTTTTCCTCTGCCTGGGAAAGGCCCCGAGCAGAGCTGCCAATCTCAACACTCTTGTCAAGCAATTAACGGGATGTTCCTGCTCTTGGCAGAGGATTGCTGGTGAACATGCACCGTTCTGCTTGGTGTTTATTCAAGTGCTGCCTGCTGGCCTTGCCTCGGGAGACCGGGATAAGGTTCCCAGAGCAGTTCCTTTTGGGATTGAACACCCACAGTAACTATGGACACGGGAGGAGCCGCTGCTTCCCCGAGGAGAGAGGAAACCTCCCCGTGCCTGGGGATTCTTGCTGCAACCACAGCAAAGCCCAGCTGAGACACAACGATGTCACTGGACAAATATCCTCAACCAAGAACCTTAAATGGCAAATAAATCAGGTCTGTCATAGACCAAAGGCTCTAAAGCAGCTCATGGATTGCAGACCTGCTCTATTTCCTTGCCTCAGGCCTTCAGGGAGGGTTCCTCATTCCAGGACATGGTTGGGGCTCTTTGGGCTCAGTTTAGAGTGCCCAAAAAAAGCGAACATTCCCTGGAGCTGCTGCAGTTTGTTATCTCCTCCCTAGGCAGGACTGTCAGCACCCAAAAGCTTTGCAAACTGAAATAAAAGTGGCTTGGAAGGAGTTATGACATTGCTGTGAAAAGGCAATTTGAAAACAGATCCTGGCTGGAAGGGAAACCTCTCCCAGGAAACTTCCCTGTCCTGATGTGAAACAACCCAAGGYTTTGCTGTCCCAGGCATTGGGGGTGTCACTGACCCTGGTGTCACACAAACCTGCTGGGAAAKGAGCCTGGGCCATGCCCTGACAGCCACCCAAAAAGGGACAAGAGGGGACAGCTCCCCAGTAAAGTAATTACCATGTGCAGCTCGTCAAGTGGCAAATGTCTTTTAATTATTTCAGTTGTGTCCTTAAAACCCTTCTGATCTTCTCTCACCAGTGCCCCCAGCACAGCCAAAGTTTCAGGGCTTCCCAGCTCAGAATTTCCATTTACTRCCTCAAAACTCTGTCAAATCCAATGCTCCTCCCTAATTTTTCCACCTTGGAGCTACTTTTTGGGAGCTGCATTTCCTYCTTCTCACTCACCCACTCAGCATTTTTCCTTTCAGCGTTGTTCTTCCCATCCCAGCCCTCTTCTACCACGGCTCATGTCCCTTGTGCTTAAACCAACCARCCTTCACCCCTAAATCCATTAATTAACTTTTTCTTCAAAATCTCCTCCCCAAAGCTTCTTTTCCTGCTGCAATCCCAGCTGTGCCACTCTGGCTGTTGCTCTGATGTCCCCAGCGCTGGCCACCAGCTCCCATCACTGCTGGCCACTGCAGAGCCCAGCCACCCACCTGCATCTCCTCTTAAAAGCATCCTGAAGGCTGAAAAAGAGGATTTTTAAAAGTCAGGGGTCAAGGGCAGCTCTTCCCAAATATCCAGGAGCAGTAGGGAAGGTCTGAGTGCTGGGATGGCCGGAGGTGCAGCAGCACCACAAATTCTCCCTCTCACAGCAGCACAGGGGGAACAAGGTYTGGGTTTTCCTGCAGAATATTTGCTCCTGTCTCCCATTCCTCAGCCTTTCCATGAGCTCAGCTGAGGAGATCTGAGCCTTCCTGAGGAGCTCACCTCAGGGCAAAACCCTGAAAGAGCACGGGAGTTTGAAGGAGAAAACCTCTTCTCAAGCAATTTATTTCCCAATCCCTCCAAAGSCGCCTCATTTCAGGTGCGTTTGACACCCCCTTGTCCTCTGCAGAAGGTGCCAAAGGTGTCAGGAGAGAGAATAAAAAGGGGAAAACCCAATTTGCTCTAACTTCACTTCTGTGAGTGTCACTGAGTGGAATATTAATGGAAAGGCCAGGTTGGARATGCAGACTSGTGGGCAATTCAYRAGTCATTGCAGGTCACAGGGGGCTGCTAGGCACTGAGTCCTAACCCAACATTTTTCAGTCCTTTTCTAAAAAAAAGAGAAAGCCAAACTGCTGACATTTAGAGCTTCCTACTCGGATATATTTTTGCCAGAAAGAAAAAAAAAAAATTGTGTGTGGTTTGATCACTAATCAAACACACGCAAAGTTATTTATCCACCAGCAGATTGTTTTATCCTGTCAGACCTGTGGAAATAGACTCACATTTTTGTTTCTATATAAATCAGCATAAAAGAGTCAACATTCCTATATTGGTCCAAAAGGGATGTTTTGCACGTTTCCCCTTTTACTCCCCAATTTTTTTATTTCTTCATGTGAAAAGGAGAAGCAATTTCTTAACAAAGCCAARATTTCCTTCAGGAAAGGGTTTGTTCCTGTAAGACACACCTGTTAATTAATGAAGGGGTTTCCCTCCAAGAAAAACCAGCTGKTTTGACCCAAAATTCCTTTCCAGCCTTTAGAGGTGGGGACAGAGGAGAGGGGGAATATGACGCTGGTTGGAAAGGAAGGGCTGGCAGCTCTGCTCTTTTTGKTTTTTATTATTTACTTTATTTTATTAAAAAAAAAAGGAAATCTTTCTGGAGTGGTTTAACAGCATTTATAATAACTCCTCACAAAGTTGGGGCCACATTTCATTCAGCTCTGAAATATTAAAAGAGCTTTTTCACCCTTTTTTCCATCGGAATCCAACATGTCCCGTTTCCATGGCAACCCCAACACTTCCCAGCTCGAACTGTTGCACAGGCAGGAAGTGTTGAACCTTTGGAAATGTGGGGATCAGAATCTTTTGGAATGAATCCCAAAATAATCTCCCCGAAATTGCATTGTCAGGCTGCCTCTGACAAGGGACAGTGCACAGGGTTGGTCCTGCTTTTGAAATTCTTCTTTTCAGGAGAGGAAAYGARATCTTGAAATCAGAAAACAAAGTGTAAYGAACACTCTGGAAAGGAGATAGGATAAAATAAAGTATCTTGATTGGAAGAAAACAATAGAAAATTTGGAAATGGAGTGATTGCAACGAAATGGATTGGGATGAAATGAGGTGCAGTGAAAAGGATCCAAACTTGCCAAAATTATAGTTGTTGAAACACAAAATCAGGGAACAATGAAATGAAGAGATGACATGTTTTGTGAAAAATATCCTGCCCAAGTATCTTTATCAGCTCAGGGGAGGAAGAGAAGCAAAGAGACATCAGCAATCCTGGGTATATGGCCAGGGTGATGTAGCAGCAATATAAAAAGGGTTTTGGCATCGAGGACTTGCAGGGCTAAACCCTCAAATTTAAGAATTTAACTTAAAATAGGTGGGATCCTTCCAAACCATCAGGACAAGCTTATTTTTTGAACAGGTTGGCATCACACCAGCTCCAATCTGGGAGCTGTCACTGTGGCACTCAGGAGTGGTCACCTTCCTGCTGAGTGTCCACACTGAGAGAACATCTTCATAAAAAATCTGTTGTTCCTGCTTCTTCTGCCTCCCACCCTTCCCTCCACACAGCCCCTCTCTTTCACAGCAGCACCTGAAGCAGCTCATGGCACATTCCCCTTCCTTCTRCTGGGAATCCCCCCATTCCCTGCAGATTACTCTGAAAAAAAATATCTAAACTTTCTTGGCTTTTAGGATGGTGGTGATCAGGATTTGAGTGCTGTGACTAAACAAAAGCCTCAAACATGCGGGAATGGAAATCCAATGATCATTGATCATAAATCTCAATTTATGGAATCATAAAGTCCCAGACTGATYTGGGTTGGAAAGGACCTCAAAGCCCATCCAGTGCCATGGGCAGGGACACCTTCCACTGTCCCAGGCTGCTCCAAGCCCCACTGTCCAGCCTGGCCTTGGACACTGCCAGGGATCCAGGGGCAGCCACAGCTTCTCTGGGCACCCTCAGGGTGCCAGGGCCTCCCCACCCTCACAGGGAACAATTCCTTCCCAATATCCCATCTATCCCTGCCCTCCTTCAGCTTAAAGCCATTTTCCCTTGTCCTGGTCCTCCATGCCCTCATCCAAAATCCTTCTCCAGCCTGTTTTAGGCTTCCTTCAGGTGCTCGAAGCATCAGGTATAAGCTTCAAACCAAAATGTTGTGATAACATGGCAAGAGTGGAAAATCAGGGGGATCTCAGGAAGTCCCTGATGTTTTCTGCCATCAGACCCTGAGGGGAGTTTGGGTCTGCAGAATCCTGGGAGTAAAATTTCCATCAGAACATCCACCCTTGAATCCCTCTGGTCTCTGAGCATGTGTCTCCAAAAGCAGCGCACTCAGGGTCACCAGGGGGMTGGTCTGGCCTTCACTGGGGTGGAAACGCTCAGAACCCCACAGCAATTGCCTGAAATAAATCATTCCTCATGCACAGCAGTGTTATACAGGACTTTTATCCCCATCACGTGGACAGACACAAACTGTTTATCCCCGCTGCTGCCAGTCGCTCCTTTGGTAATCCAGCTAAAGCATAAGCTTTAATTAAGCCAAATTTCAAATTTACTGTGGAAAATAATGCGACATTGTCATATTCTAATTCTTTATTTGAGGCTGGAGAAGCTGAGTTGCTAAGAGACAGCATTTTTTTCCCCCAAAATGTTACTCCAATTCGCGGTTTCCTAATTAATATTCGACGCCGGGTGTTTACACAACGCCAATCTCAGCGGATCAGCAGAGTCTGCTCGCTGTGCAGAGGAAGGGGAGGGTGAGGGGGTCTCTCTGGGGGTGGCAGCAGGGTCAGGGGGTGATGTCCTCTGTCCCTGCCTCCCCCAGGAGCTGGGGCTGAAGGGACAGACAGGGACAGGCACACAGAGAAGCTCCCAGCTCTCCATTTCCTTCTGCCATTCCTCGTTCCCTGGCAGGAGTGGCTCTCCAGGACCACGGACAGCGACAGAGCACTCCCATCGCTCTCACGGACTGATGCCTTTTGCCTTTTTTTGATGATTTTTGCCTTTTTTTATGATTTTTGCCCTTTTTTATGTACCCTTTTATATATTTTACATACCCTTATATATATATTTTATACTCTTTTAGACATTTTCTGCACCCTTTATGTATTCGTGGTACCCTTAGCCTACATGCTTGGAATTCTGATATTCCAGCTCAGGTTTGGGTTTCTGCTGGGCACTAAGAGCAAACATCCCAAGCAGAAGGTCGGTGAGTCCCGGGCTATCCTAAAACTCGAGGGTTTGGCCGTGGTTGGAACCTTCTCTCATTGTGTGAACTGGGCTCTGGACTCATCTGGGGGGATTCTTTAGGATAGGGGGACATCACTGCATTTGTTGAGTTTCTTATTGGATGATTCTCGACAGATTTACTCATTTGTGAGGTCTATAAGAATTGTATCCATGTTATATGGGGGGTGCATCTCGGTGTGTTCCACCTTTGGAGAGTTGTGCACCCGAGATCCCATCAAACACCGAGGGGAAACCCTTTTAAACCCTTTTATCCCCTTAACTGTGTCTGCCTTGTAATTCTAAACTGGCCATGGAAGCCATTGAGGCACAGCCCCTTCTCAAAGGCTCTCGTTCACACCCACAGGATCCCAGCAATCCTCTGCCTGTCCCAAATGCTCCTGTCACTGTTCCCCCACTGCCAGCCACTGGATCAGCTCCATTGCCCATTCCCTCCTGCCCCACTCCAGCAATTCCCTCTGCTCCTTGCCCATCCCTCTGGATAACACAGCTCCCAAAGGCAGCTCCCAGGGGAATGAATAGATGTCTTTCCTCTGCCTGAGCAGYGGTGAAAAGCTTTGTGGCCAGAATTCCAAGATGCTGCGAGGGCACCTTCCCACTCTCAGGCATTTCCTTTTCTTCCCTTTTGCCTGCAGCCAGGGAAATACCTCCATTACAGCCCAGAAATAATAAAAYACCATTAACACTGCTCACTGCCTGGGCTTTGTGAGGGCCATTGTGAGCTGGCAGCGCAGTGCTGAACAGGACAAACAGGATGAGAGATGCTTTAATTAGTGCACAAGCAGTTAAGCTGCACAAGTCTGGGTTCAGTGAAAAGGTTGCCGTGGTGCAGTGATGCTCATTCCAGCTGCCCACATATTTTAAGAAAACAAAMCTTCCTCGCTGATGCTTGGCGTGGCTCGAGTTTGAAAATCAGCTTTTCAAAGCCAAATGTTTATTTTTCCTGGACTCAGAGCCAGAAGACAAAACTTTCTCGGTGTGTGTGTTGTAGATTTGATGGAAATAAACTTTGCAATGAGGTGCATCCCCAAGGATCCCATCAGAGAACACAGATCACACCAGAATATCCAATATTTTGRTTTTCTTTGCTTTAGTTCGATGTCCAACCCAGAAAACCACATAAAGATTCTATTAATTAAGGTTCCCTATTAATCCACTTTGCCTTGAATGTGGATTCACCTTGTCAGCTTAATCTCATACTGTGGTCCTCATCCTAAAGGATCACAATATTGAAAACAATAATTTCAATGGGGCAATTTTATCCTGTCATTTTGGGTAATTTTGTAAATTTTTGCCTTTATGTGTGTTCATCTATGGTTTGTTTGGATTTTTTTTTTCCTTAAGGATCCCTGATAGTAATTTCCTCTCTATTTACCCCTCTGACACTTTGTCTTGCACTGACTTTTTGGTTGTCAGTGAAAGTGAGGAATGCTGCCTGAGTGTCTCTGCATTGCAAACCCACAGGCAGCTCCATCATTACCCTCAGAAATGCATCCACTGGTGGTTTTTGCAGCTCTTTGTACATTCATTTCCCTTTCATTTCCCCTCTTCTTYCCTGTGAGTGCCCCTATGACAGCTCCAGGTCTGTGGGTTGGATGGGACACTCTCCTCTTCCCACATTTTTCCCGAGGGGAACAGCCACTGCTCCTTGTCCTGACCCATGCCCAGTCTGGARTCCCAGTTTGGAATGCAATCCCAGTCTGGAATCGCTGCACCTGGATGGAATCCTCACATTGGCCAGCCTGCAGGGTCAYGACCTCAGTTCTTCTGCCAGGAAATTGGAATTTATTTGTTTCCACCCTTTCTCAGCCTGAATACTGGAAAACAGGGTCCGAGGGAAATCTGTGACAATTTCAGGGATGACCCACAAGGATCAGAGAGTCCAACTCTTCAGAGAATCCATTGAACCCACAACCCCAGGATTATCAGCACCGTGCTCTAAAGAAGGATTTTACAATGATTTTCAAGAATGCAGTATTTTTCCCCCAAACCAGTGCTTAAAACTTGGAGGTAGATGCTCTTTTCCTTCCATGGTGTGGTCACTGAAATCCACCTGAGGGATAGGGAATTATTTAAGGATAGGGAATTATTTAGGGATAGGGAACTATTTAGCCTCATACAAGGAAMAACCAGCTCAACAAATGTTATGGCTTTTGTAGACTCACAGGAGAAAAATACCACATGGAAAGGACTGCAAAGCTGATAGAAAAGCTCCCTGAGCTGCTTTAGTCCTCTGACAACCCACATTACATTTAATCTTCCTCCCGGTTCCTGCAGTGTTTCCTCCTGCCCTTTCTCCCACAGGAGCTGCAGGTGGAGAGCAGAGGGGTGGGAGAGGCTGGGGCACAATTAATGCTCTTTCATCAAATTGGGAGTGTTTTCTCCAGGGAAAATTTGCTGTCTTGATCTCCACATCCACGTTGGGATGTGGTCAGTGCCTGAAATTCCTTGCTGGTGAGGCAAGGTGACAGCCTGACCTTTTGGCCTTCTGGGGGACAGGAATGGGGCTGGAAACATCAGCAGCACTTCTGAGATCCAGGACATGCCAAAGATGTCCCCAGCACAGGTGACAAGATTCATATAGATTTTTCAAATTTTTTTTTGTAATGAGTATCCTACAAAAGCAGACCTCTCTTATGGGACAGACTGCTTGCAGACAAAAGGGCTCTTCGTGACTCACTCCTGCCAATTACACTTCAAAATGGGCTGCTTTAACTCTTTTGTCCTTTTAAACGGTTTTCTTTACTCTTTTCCTGCTTTGCCCTCTCCTYCCAGAGATGTTCTTTTCCCCTGTGATGCTTCCCAAAAGCGGTGCTGAATCTCGGTGATGTAAGGAAGCCTGAAGGGACGGCTGCCCCTGCTCTGGAGTTCAGGAAGCAGCAAACACAGAAACATTGCGAATTTTCCACCTCACCAGACCCTCTGTTTGGAATCAAGGAGAGCAGCGAGGCTGATTTCTGACGCAGGAAATTCCGGCCGTGAATCCTGCAGCGCTTGTCCAGGGCTGGAGCTCTCAACATGAGAAGGACATGGAAGTGCTGGAGCAATTCCAGAGATCACAGATTTGTTGAGGTGACTGGAGCACGTTCCCTCTGGAGCCTGTGGASCACCCTGGGAYRGTGGAAGGTGTCMCTGCCCATGGCAGGAGTGGCACTGGATGGGCTTTAAAGTCCCTTCCACCCCAAACCATCYGGGGATTCCCTGGTACARCCCAAGCTGTTTCATATTCTGCAAAATCCCATAGAGTTATCCAAACATAACATAGTTCAAAGCCTTCAAAATGCAATTCAGAYTAAAACAAAACCAAAATTTCTTAAAAGGAAGCTTTCAGAACCCAATTCAGCTGTGTGAAGTCCACCCACAAGTGCCAACACTTTAAGTTTTGTATCCATTGACACCCGTGTAAGTGGAGCAGCTGGGCTCTGGAGAGGAGTGAGTCCAGAAGGCTGGCAAAAAAAGGAGGATTTCACCCCAAAACTGGATTGTCATCGATGGGACACTTCTCTGGGTCCTCCAAGAGAATCTTTATTTTGGCAGCACAAACAGATGCAGCCTCAAAGCCCAGCCCCATAGGGATGTAAAAAAATCCCCACAGGGATGTAAGAACAACACCACAGCTTTGTGACAGATCCCCAAAACAGCCCAGGGCTGCCCCAAACCCAGCTGAGCACTTCCCCTGCTCAGCCATTGTCCCACCACCCCATGGAAATGAAACCCTGCTGCTCATCTCCAGACAAACACCCATTATTATTATTCCCATAAAAGAAAATGAGGCGAAGGCATAACCACAGTTCCCTTGCCCGTGGCACATGAAATGTAATTTAAAATCCTCCCCRCTCATCATAAAAACTCATCATTTCTTAAAACGGCAGAAGACAMAGTCTTTGAAACTTTTAAATATTTAATATGCGTCTCTCCGAATCAAAGGCAGAGTTTGGATGGCAAGGTGGGGTGAGGAAAGGGAATTTTTTTTTTCAGGTAAACACGAGCGTAGCCTGTTCTAACGAGCAGCAATCAGGAGACACTGCAGAACATAAAACAAAACAGTGAGAGAATCCAATATGCTGTGATTCCAGTCCTAAAAATTAATTCAAATTACAGTTTCCATTACAAGAGTAGCGGGAGAGTGGAGCTGAGTGTCTGTAAATATTGGGAAAGGAAAGGAAAAGGAAAGGAAAGGAAAGGAAAGGAAAGGAAAGGAAAGGAAAGGAAAGGAAAGGAAAGGAAAGGAAAGGAAAGGAAAGGAAAGGAAAGGAAAGG